>NC_088201.1:186783646-187083646 GCF_037126465.1 Ornithodoros turicata
TCCTCCTCTCGCTGTCTCTTTTTTTTCTTTTCCACGGGGGAAGGGGGGGGGGGGGGGGGTAAAGACGAGTGGTTTCTCACCATGTTCTCTCTTTGAATTGAATAATATAGCCTTACCAAAGGGTTAGGCCTACCAAAAATTGTCTAGAAGCTCGTTCTGCTGTCCCTCCACGGTGATCTTTTAGTAAAGGCGAAAGATCAATACGCGGATTTGAAGGGAGACGAGAGCATATATCCTACATTCTCTTGGCGCGAGCTCACTATACACCGCCGCATATGAGAAGCAAAGAGGTGGCGTCACGTATTCCTCCCTCTCTCGCTGTCTCTTTTTTTTCTTTTCCACGGGGAGGAAGGGGGGAGGGGGGCGGGTAAAGACGAGTGGTTTCTCCCAAGTGTTCTCTCTTTGAATTGAATAATATAGCCTTACCCAAACGGGTTAAGGCCTACCAAAAATTGTCTAGAAGCTCGTTCTGCTGTCCCCCTCCACGGTGATCTTTAGTAAAAGGGACGAAAGATCATTACGCGGATTTGAAGGGAGACCGAGAGCATATATCCTACATCTCTTTGGCGCGAGCTCACTAATACACCGCGCATATGAGAAGCAAAGAGGTGGCGTCACGTATTCCTCCTCTCTCGCTGTCTCTTTTTTTTCTTTTCCACGGGGGAAGGGGGGGGGGGGTAAAGACGAGTGGTTTCTTCACCATGTTCTCTCTTTGAATTGAATAATATAGCCTTACCCAAACGGGGTTAGGCCTACCAAAAATTGTCTAGAAGCTCGTTCTGCTGTCCCCCCTCCACGGTGATCTTTAGTAAAAGGCGAAAGATCAATACGCGGATTTGAAGGGAGACGAGAGCATATATCCCTACATTCTCTTGGCGCGAGCTCACTATACACCGCGCATATGAGAAGCAAAGAGGTGGCGTCACGTATTCCTCCCTCTCTCGCTGTCTCTTTTTTTTCTTTTCCACGGGGGAAGGGGGGGGGGGTGGTAAAGACGAGTGGTTTCTCACCATGTTCTCTCTTTGAATTGAACTAATATAGCCTTACCCAAACGGGTTAGGCCTACCAAAAATTGTCTAGAAGCTCGTTCTGCTGTCCCCCTCCACGGTGATCTTTAGTAAAGTTTATTGAGTAGAGTAAACTTTTTACACAAAATGAGGTCAAACATCACTATGGTAAACTATATACAAGAAACGCAGAGAAAAAACACGCACAAACAGCAATAGACGGTAAGTGAGAGCTAAAAAAAACTATGTACAGAACAAAGAAACAACCAAACACTAGCAGTGGCTCAAGACAGAGACCTCACTTTAGGGAACAGTTATCATATTAAGCCCACGGGTTAATCAAAACAAACAAAAGGCGACAAGGACTAGAAGCTACCAAGAACTGGAACAGCATCACACAGGTGGTATATACAAGGGTATGTACACGTTTGTCCATGAGACCTATCACAGCTTCATGATTATATGGCCACTGGCCAACACAAACACGTTTCCAGTGGTGCTTCCACCGCTTTTCGGAAGTTCACGAGACCGAAAGATCTCAGCTCGTCCTGGAGCCGAGCTCGTAGGGCGATCCGGCACGCGCACAGCAAGTCCACGAGTGTCGCCGGCTGTGCCCCGTACACAGCACGTGTCCTGGCGCACCAAAGTTGAAAGGTAACCTCGGCACCAGGAGCACGAAGGCGGGTCGCTTCCGCACCGGCACGGGCACCGGGTCCAGAAACTGCGTCGTGTCGAGGGCGACCGCGGGCAACTGATACAAGTCGGCCACCTTCCTCCACATGGCCGCCGCGTTGATGCAGTCGAAGAAGGCGTGCTGATGCGTCTCCACCGCCCCGCAGGTGACGCAGGAGTCCCAGCGTGAGAGGCCAAAGCTATGCAGCCTTGCTCGGACCGGCAGCACCTCATGCGATCGCTGCCATAAGACGTCCACTCGTGAGCCCTCCAGGAAAGGGGACACCACGAGACTTCGGTCGTGGGACCGCGGGCCCGCCTGTACCGGAAAACTGGCCTCACACAGCGCCTCGTACAGTTCCCTTACAGACCATGTGGTGAAGTCGACGTCAGGCAGGTGATGGCGTAGCTGGACAGCGTACTTCCTCATGAGTCTGTAAAAGGTCATGAGCCTCTCCGTGTGGGGCCGCCCAATGTCGAAGGCTCCTCCGAAGTCTTGGATATAGGTGCCGGCGAAGAACAGGGCCCAGGTGGTACGGATGTGTGTCGTATCTCGGAGGACAGAGAAGAGGGGTGGAGAGGCCCAGAGCCGCGCAGAAGAGGGCGCACGTCTGGGAACCTCCCAGGCCGCCCAGCTGTGGAGGCCCTCATCATAAGGGGCCCGTCTGCAGCACGTTCTGGTCGCCGATTCCAGAAGAACGGATAGGTGAGGCGGTTCGCTCTACTCTGCAGTGGCGGTGGGCTGGCTGGAAGGCCGTGCCGAAGTACCACAGTGGGAACACAGAGCCTGGAGCACCACTGCCGCACGCTCTCTCAGAGTCCAGGTCGAGGGCTGACCACCGCTTGGATGCGGGCCGACATATCGTGGAGTGCATGTCTCCAGTTGCTCGTGAGGGGACCGGTCCGGTGAAATTCAATACCGAGTATGCGACAGACTGTCGTACCGGTATACCATAGGCGTCCCAAATAGGGAAAGTTGTCCCCAGAGAGCCATGAAGGCGCACTTCCGTTCGTTGAGCTTGGCACCCGACGCCCTGCTGTATTTATCCAAAGCAGTCCAGAACCTGGACTGTCGCATGGGGTGGTGGGAAGGCACACCGTTAAATCGTCCGCGTACGCCGAACTTCGGTTGCGAACTTGTGGCTCCCTGGGACTGGTAGGGCGGGGCACGGCACACTCGGTTGACAACATCCTGCACACTGCTTCGAAGACGAGGAAGCGTAGAGTGTAGGAGATAAGGGGCATCCCCTGCCTCACTCCTCTTGGTGACGTCGAAGCCCAAAGACGGCCTGTCGTTCACTAGCACCTTGGCTCTCAGCACCTGTGTACAGAAGTCGCCACGAACTGCTGGAAGCGCTCGCCGAAACCCGCACCGGTACAAGACGTGATAAGAGGAAGCCATGGTCCACCCGGTCAAAGGCCCGCCTCTTGGTCGAAGGACACGATGTACGCTCGGGCCTGACGGTCGGCAACCCAGTAGAAAATGTCCCCTGAGGGCGGCCAAAATGCTGCTGGATGCGCGCGTTCTGGGACAGCGCACGCTGAGCCGGCGAGACCGATGAGCGTGCTGATCCGGGCGACACGCTGCTGGAGCACCTTGGCGAAGAGCTTGTAGTCCACATTGAGCAATGTGATGGGCCTCCAGGCGGAGAGCTCATCAGCACGCGCACCGTCTTTGGCAGAGGAGCTTTACGTAGCCTCGACGGGACGACGCCGGTAAGGTGCCACGCTCAACAGCATCCAGGAACACGTCACGCAGGGCGGGACCGAGGATGTCCCAGAAACGAAGATAAAACTCCACAGGGAGTCCATCAGGTCGGGTGACTTCCCTTTGCGCATACTCTTTGCGGCTAGAAATAACTCGTGGACGCTGAACATCGAGGGTCCAGGTCGCTCGACTGGTCGGAAAGTGAGACCCTCGTACTGGCGGCACACTTCCTCCCCAGAGTGAGGTTGGTCGACTGAGTCTCGGGCGTACAAGGGTGGCGTAGTGCGACCTGCAGGTGAGGAACCAGGTCGTCCAAGGTCGAGGCCAAATGTCCCATCTTCCCGGACAAGGCGTTCCAGCCGCACAGGTGTCGTGCGTGTACATCCGAGAGGGCAGCCTGGACCGGGCCGGCGGACCGCATATGAGCCGGTCGGGAAGCGTCTAGACGACCATCCCTGTGGACCGGCGCCACAGAAGTGCTGAGAGTTCCGCCTGTAGCTCCTTGTATGCTGTGGCCTCCTCCCGGGAACCCAAGCCGCATTCCAGAAGGCCCCGAAGACCGACCTGCAACAGATGAATGTCCTCGCCTCCGCTCGCCACCAGCTCTTTGCCCCATCTTCGGAGGATCCTCCCTAGCACCCATCCTTCACACTATCCCACCACTCCAAAGATGTCACTTCGTGGATTTCGGGAGTCGAGGGGTACGCTTGGACGTCCTGTACCACTCGGTCGTCGTTCAGGAGCGATGGATTCAACCGCCACGGCGAGGGTTGTGGTCCAAAGCCAACTGGGTCTTGTAGGTCCAGGACGACTGCCCGGTGGTCAGTAAAGAACTGCACAGAAGCGCCGACCTGCACCACCGCACAATCCTGCACCCCACACGAGAGAGACTTCGACACGTAGAACCGGTCCAGACGGACGTGGCGGTCTTGGCTGCTGAACGTGAAACCTGGTTGTGAGTCCGTGGATAAGGTTCCAGGTGTCTGTGAGGGTCCCTCGCCCGCAACAGGCGTCTCAGCTCCTTGCACTTCCAGGGTTGGTTCCTCGATGTTCCCCCCGCTCGGTCATACTGTTCGTCCACAACACAGTTGAAGTCGCCACCAAATACAACGTCCCTCTTACCGAGGAGGTAGGGGTCGACGCTGCGGAGAAAGTCATTCCTCTCCTGGTACTCCGTGGGAGCGTAGATGGACACAAGGCGCCTGTCACGCCCGTTAATGGCCACGTCCACTGACACAAGTCGTCCTTCAAAGTCGAAGGAGTAGGCGCAACACAGTTCCACGAAAGCGCGGTGTCACGAGGATGGCCACGCCACGAGACCTCGATGTGCCACAGCTGAAATGTCCCTTCACACCCACTCGTACTGCAAAGTTATTAGCTTCCTGCAGGCTATGAAATGAGTCTCCTGGAGGAAGGCGATGTCCACTTGCAACGATGCAAGCAGCGAGCCCAACATTCGCTGCTTTCGATGCTGGCGGATCCGCGCACATTAAGGGTGAGCACTTTCATTGTCTGCTGTGGGAGGAGGGTGGGGACGGCACGGCACGATTGGGCGGCCCTGTCGTCGCTTCTTCTTCTCAGTCTTCTTGCGGCCGCTGGCCCGTTCGACTGTTTGCCACGGCTGCTCCTGAGGGACAGCCCGCTGACTCCAGCGAGTCGCCTGGACCATGTGTGGCCGTTTCGTGGTAGTGGAGCGTGGTCTCGGCCTCTTCATCAGACGAGGATGACATTTCCTCGGTCGACTCCACAGTGGCATCCTCGTCAATGACGAGTGGCGTGTCGGAAGCCTCGCTGGAGCTATGCTCAGAACGGGTCAGGGAGGCGATCTCTTGCAGGTCGGTCGATTCCTGACCCACAACCGCCGCTGCAGGGGACACAGCCTGGGGGGCCCCCGGTGGTCGGCGCTCCTTCGTCAGTTTTGCTGAGAGGGCGCAATGGCGTCCCTCCGTGGTTAGCAATTCCAGAACTGCTGCCCCTCCGGGTGGGGGAGCCCTCGCCGCCGCCGAGCGCGATGACTTCCTGCGTATCCCTCAGGTCACTGGCTGCCTCGTCGACCAGCATGTCGTCCTCGGTGGCGATGCTGGCGCACGTCTTCACCCTGCAGCGCGTGGTCCAGTGGTCTGCTCCACACTTGCGGCACCGCTCATTGCACGAGGCTGCCTCGTGCCCCGTACGCCGCGCAGCGACGGCACCTCGGTGTCGTGCAGTCCAGCACGTAATGCCCTCTTGACCGCACCGGCGACATTGTTTCCGCATGCCGCTATAAAGGCACATGCCCTGGAAGCCGCGCAGAGTGACGAAATTCGGCACTTCCTTCGTCACCTCGATAAGCACCTTCCGAGCTCCCCGTTTCAACGGTGGGGTAGTCCCGGTACTTTTCTCGATGTGACTGAGCACCTTGCCGTACCTGGAGAGAACTGCATCCAGTCTTCGTCGGGTAGCTCCGTCGGGAGGTCGAGCACGGTGACCACTTTCACCGTCGATGCCAGGGAAACCAATGGGTAGTCCCTGCTTGCAATGGTTAGCACGCCCAAAGCACGGAGAATTTCCACTGCCGCGCATTGAGTGCACAGTCACAAAGAAACGACCTCTGCCCGAAGGTCGGACGGAGCGAAGGTTCGCGTAGCGTGCTGGCAGAGGCACCGCGTCAAGAACTTGCCTGGTTTTCACCTGGCTGTCGCATGGAGCTGAAAGTGAGGTCCTGGCGTAGCTGCGTCGCCATCTCCGTAGGGAATCCCCCGCCCCCCCCCGGCGGATCCCATCTTGCGGTGCAGCAACGCGATAAACTGGACGTGAAAGATACAATAATTTGGCAAACAACGTGAATTTTCCCACAGAGCTCTGCGAAATACGCGGCTTTGAAGGGAGACGAGAGCATATATCTTACATTCTCTTGGTGCGAGCTCACTATCACCGCGCATATGAGAAGCAAAGAGGTGGCGTCACGTATTCCTCCCTCTCTCGCTGTCTTTTTTTTTCTTTTCCACGGGAACGGGGGGGGGGGGGGGGTAGAGACGAGTGGTTTCTCACCATGTTCTCTCTTTGAATTGAATAATATAGCCTTACCAAACGGGTTAGGCCTACCAAAAATTGTCTAGAAGCTCGTTCTGCTGTTCCCCCTCCACGGTGATCTTTAGTAAATATTTATTGAATTGAATAACGATACAACGGAAATACCAAAAACCTTACAACGCCAAAAGACAAAGACACGGAACACAGGCGGCGATCAAAACAATATCCGGAACTAATGCTGGAAACAGCTATATACAAAATCTATATACAAAATCGAAGGAGGAGCAGTTCTGTACAAAGCCTATACACAAAGGAGAGCAGCTATATACAAAACATACATATACTTTTAAATTATATCCACAGATTACACGTTATTGAAAGATGAAAGGTTTGGATGACCGGCGACTATACAACTACTATACAAAAAATTACATGGTAACAGCTGTCATGAAGCTACTGTCTCTTCATTAACTTCACCACGACTTCACCCCCGCGCGAGCACGAAGGACGTTTGGTGGTGGTTCTTCCACCGACTGCGAAATTCCTGGCGGCCCAGAGCTCGAAGTTCCGTCTTGAGGCGTGTCCTCAGAGCAACGCGGCACGCGAACATCAAGTTCACAAGGATGGCGGGGGCAGCGCCGTACACAGTCCGAGTTCGGGCGCACCACAGCTGACAGGTGATTTCTGCTGCGAGCAGCAGAAAGGCGGGTTGCTTCCGCGTCGGGACTGGGATGGGGTCCAGGAAGTGAACGGTCTCGTAGGAGACCCGAGGGGAGTCCATAGAGCATGGCCCACCCGTCGCCACAGAGCAGCAGCGTTGACACCAGTCGGAAGCAGATGTGCCGATGAGTTTCTTCTCGCCACAGACTGCGCAAGCGGTTGACCTGGAATAGCCCGAAACGGTGTAGACGAGCTCGTGCCGGGGAGGTACGTCGTGACTGTGCTGCCAGAGGATGTCGACGCGTGAGCCCTCGAGAGCCGAGACGATAGGTTGCTTCGGTCGTGTTGCTCTGGTTGTTGTCGGACGGACGATAGATGTCACACCAGCGCCTCGTACAGGCTTCTTTGCGGACCAGGTGGGAAAGTCGGCATCCGGGAGGTGCTGGTGAATGCGTGTGGCGTACATGCGCATGAGCTGATAGAACACCATCAGCCGATCACTGTGAGGGCGGGTGAGGTCGTACGTCCCACAAAGACACGGATCGATGGCCCGCTAAAGAAGACAGCGAGGGCATGGGAAATGTGCCCTGTGTCGCGTAGCACGCCGAAGAGTGTCGCCAAACCGAGGGCTGCACAAAACAGTCGGACGTCCGGAAGTAATCTTTAGTAAAAGGCGGAAAGATCAATACGCGGCTTTGAGGGAGACGAGCAGCATATATCCTACATTCTCTTGGTGCGAGCTCACTATACACCGCGCATATGAGAAGCAAAGAGGTGGCGTCACGTATTCCTCCCTCTCTCGCTGTCTTTTTTTTTTTTCTTTTCCACGGGGAACGGGGGGGTGGGGGGTAGAGACCGAACTGGTTTCTCACCATGTTCTCTCTTTGAATTGAATAATATAGCCTTACCCAAACGGGTTAGGCCTACCAAAAATTGTCTAGAAGCTCGTTCTGCCGTCCCCCTCCACGGTGATCTTTAGTAAAAGGCGAAAGATCAATACGCGGATTTGAAGGGAGACGAGAGCATATATCCTACATTCTCTTGGTGCGAGCTCACTATACACCGCGCATATGAGAAGCAAAGAGGTGGCCGTCACGTATTCCTCCCTCTCTCGCTGTCTTTTTTTTTTCTTTTCCACGGGGAACGGGGGGGGGGGGGGGTAGAGACGACTGGTTTCTCACCATGTTCTCTCTTTGATTGAATAATATAGCCTTACCCAAAACGGGTTAGGCCTACCAAAAATTGTCTAGAAGCTCGTTCTGCCCGTCCCCTCCACGGTGATCTTTAGTAAATATTTATTTGAATTGAATAAACGATACAACGGAAATACCAAAAACCTTACAACGCCAAAAGCAAAGACACGGAACACAGGCGGCGATCAAAACAATACCCGGAAACTAATGCTGGAAACAGCTATATACAAAATCTATATACAAAATCGAAGGGAGAGCGATTCTGTACAAAGCCTATACACAAAGGAGAGCAGCTATATACAAAACATACATACACTTTTAAATATATATCACAGATTACACATTATTGAAAGATGAAAGGTTTGATGACCGGCGACTATACAACTACTATACAAAAATTTAATCGTAACAGCTGTCATGAAGCCACTGTCTCTTCATAACTTCACCACGACTTCACCCCGCGCTGAGCACGAAGACGTTGTGGTGGTTCTTCCACCGGCTACGAAATTCCCTGCGGCCCAGGGCCCGAAGTTCCATCTTGAGGCGTGTCCTCAGAGCAACGCGGCACGCGAACATCAAGTTTCACAAGGATGGCGGGGGCAGAGCGTACACAGTCCCGAGTTCGGGCGCACCACAGCTGATAGCTGATTTCTGCGCGAGCAGCAGAAAGGCGGGTTTGCTTCCGCGTCGGAACTGGGGATGGGGTCCAGGACTGAACGGTCTCGTAGGAGACCCGAGGGAAGTCATACCAGCATGGCCACCCGTCGCCACAGAGCAGCAGCGTTGACACAGTCGAAGAAGATGTGCCGATGCGTTTCTTCCTCGCCACAGACTGCGCAAGCGGTTGACCTGGATAGCCCGAAACGGTGTAGTCGAGCTCGTGCCGGGGGAGGACGTCGTGACTGTGCTAGCCAGAGGATGTCGGCGCGTGAGCCCTCGATGAGCCCGAGACGTTAGATTGCTTCGGTCGTGTTGCTCTGCTGGTTGTCGGACGGGACGGTAGAACTCACACAGCGCCTCGTTACAGGCTTCTTGCGGTCCACGTAGGAAAGTCGGCATCGGGAGGTGCTGGTGTTATGCGTTGTGGCGTACATGCGCATGAGCAGATAGAACACCATCAGCCGATCACTGTGAGGGCGGGTGAGGTCGTACGTCCCACCAAAGACACGGATCGATGGCCCGCTAAAGAAGACAGCGAGGTCATGCGAAATGTGCCCTGTGTCGCGTAGCACGCCGAAGAGTGTCGCCAACCGAGGGCTGCACAAAACAGTCGGACGTCCGGGAAGTTCCATCCGCCAAGCCGGGAGGGCCTCACCATCACTGAGCGCTGTACTCGTTCGGGACGGCCGTCCAGAAGAACTGGAACGTCATGCGGTCGGCTCGTCGGGCGGTCACCATGGCAGGTTGAAAGGCCGTGCCAAAATACCAAAGCGGCGAGCAGATGTGTCTTGACACTGCCTCTGCGCGTGCCCTCAAGTCCAGGAAGACGGCGGATAGCGACTGCAGCCGAGACTCCATCCCCGTAGCGCCGTGGCCCAGTTGTTCGTAAGGGGGCCTCGTCTATTGAACTGGATTCCTAAGATCCTGCACGACTCCTTGACAGGAATGCCATAGGCGTGGCTGTAGGGGAAATCCGCGCCAAGCGCCAGCACTGCAGACTTGCCTTCGTTCACCTTGGCTCCAGAAGCGTTGCCGTACTGTTCCAAGCAATCGAGCACAGGTCGGATCGCGGTCGCGTCTGGTAGGCACACCGTGAGGTCATCGGCGTAGGCAAACGCCGTGGGGAAACGGTGGCTGCCGGGAATAGGTAGGCGAGGCACCAGGCTTTGTCTTGAAATCATCCGTATGGCGGCCTCAAAGACGAGCACGTAAAGAAGAGGTGAGAGCGGGCACCCCTGCCTAACTCCGGATTGCACAGGAAAAGCCTCAGACGGTTTTCCGTTGGCCAGGACCTGACTGCGGGCGTCGTTGTAGAGCAGCCTCACCAATCGCTGGAAGCACTCGCCAAATCCTGCCCGGCGCAGCACGAAAAACAGGAATTCGTGGCACACACGGTCAAACGCCTTCTGCTGGTCGAAGGACACTACGAATGCAGGTGTAGCTCGGTCGGCAGCCCAGTAGAATATATCCCGCAGAGCAAAAAGATGCTGCTGGATGCTGCGGCCTGGGACGGAGCAAGCCTGGACGGGAGATACGAGCAAGTGCATTACGCGGCCAAGCCGTTGCTGGATTACTTTGGCAAAGATTTTGTAATCCACGTTGAGTAACGTTATCGGTCTCCACGCCGTAAGCTCTTCGCGGCGGTTCTTGTCCTTGCAGAGGAGTTTTATTAGACCGCATCGAGATGACGCTGGCAGGATACCCTGCTCCACGGCCTCGGCGAAGACCTCCCAGAGGGCTTCACCAAGCAAGTCCCAAATCGCAGATAGAATTCGATAGGAAGTCCATCTGGTCCTGGACACTTCCCTTTCTTCATAGACTTTGCCGCTTGGTAAACCTCCGGGATGGACACGTCGAAGTCCTGGTCCCCCGACTGGTCAGCTGTCCAAACCTGGATAGTCGCACAGATGTTCTCCCACAGCGCTGTCATGCACTGGTTTGCGCGAGAACAGGCTGGCGAAGAAGTCTTGACAGGTGCTGGACAATGTGTTCCAACGAGGTTGGCCACTGTTGCCGTCCTCCCCCCCCCCCCTGCACGAGGGGACGTACCAGGACGTACCGGGGAAAGTCGCTGGGTGCAGCAAAGGGTGAACCGCGTTGCCGCTGTCTGGTAGGGAGACCCTCGACGTCGGCCTGAGGACGGTGGCCATCCCTGAGACTTCCGGTGTAGCAAGGCGCCGATAGTTCCGCCCAGGCGCTCCTAGTACGCGGAAACCTCCTCCTGGGTCCTCCAGACCAGCTTCCAAGTGAGACCTCTGAGACCGGACTTGACAAAGAAGAAAAGGACGCGAACCTCAAGCGTTTCTCCGCAGCTAGCTGTTTTCCCCAGATCTGCAGGATGTCGCGCGCTCCCTGCTTCAAGCTATTCCCACCAACTCGAGTGACCGGTTCCTCAGCCTTTTTTAACGCGAAAGTTTATGCCGTTAAGTCCGCCACCCACCCCTGTCATCATCCAAGAGTGACACGTTAAGGCGCCAAGGGGCACGTTGTAGTCCCAAAGCCCGAGGAGTCTTGCGTGTCCAAAACCAATGCCCGATGGGTCCGGAGAAGTACTGTGCTGACGTGCCCACTTGCACCACACGCACAGTCCACGAGGAGTCGGTACCACCGTCTTGGTCACGTAGAGTCTGTCCAGTCGCGCGGTGACGATCCTGAAAGGAAGTACGTAAAACCTGAGTGTCTCCGTTTGTAGGTGATTCCACGCGTCCGTAAGTCACATGCCCTGACTATAAACGACTCAGTTCCTTGGCCTTCCAGGGCTGGTTTCTTGCTGTTCCTCCGGCTCTGTCGTGGACATCGTCAAGGACGCAGTTAAAGTCACCAGCAAGGAGCACATCCCTCTTCCCCATCAGGTACGGATCCAGTTTCTGAAGAACTCGTTCCTTTCCTGATAGTCAGTAGGCGCGTTACACTGATATCAGGCGATTGTCGCGTCCTTGAACCTGATATGTCTACTGAGACCACTCGGCCTTCAAAATCATAACTGTGCCGTAGAACTGTGCCACGAAAACAACTTGTAAGCAAGATGGCAACGCCCCGAGACCGCGGGTTTGCCGAAACTGTAAAAACCGTTCGTGCCAATACGCTGGGAGAAGGACTTTGCTTCCGAATGCTGCCGAAGTGCGTTTCTGGAGAAACGCGACGTCGACTCCAAGGGATTCCAGCAGGGAGCCAAGTGCCCCTCTGCTTGCGGTGTTGACGCAGTCCTCGTACATTAAGACTTAGTACCCTTCATTATCGGGTTAATGGGAGGGGGGTTTGGGACGTAAGACTGCGTCTTGCCTAGCCTTCTTGCAGTCAGGCTTCGGGGTGCCCTTGCCTTCCTTCAACCACTCTTCTTCTGACGGCGTCGAACTACGACAGGGAGCCGGTCGAGGGATGCGGGACGTTTCGGGGGCTGACCACCTGCTTTGTTGTCCTCCCGCATGTCTTCGCAAGCAGCGTCGTCTTCGAGAGCTTCTTCGTCGATGACGAGACAGGGCCCTCTGAGGCCGTCGCTGTCGACTGATGATGTGCCTGGGTGCGAAAAGTCAGCACCGTTAAGCAGTTCCTCAGTCTCGGTTGACGTCTTCGTGACTTCCTGAAGCCCTGCAGTGGCAGGTGCTTCTGATTCGCTCTTCTCGGGCACCGCAGTGGCGGGGCTCTTCTGTAGAGACGTTCCCAGTGGCTACAATGGCAGCCCCCGTTGGCAGGGTAAGCCAACACGTGAGCATCGCTTCTTGCTGTTTCCAGCTCTTCCCGATGGGCTTTCTCCGCATTCCCCTTGGCCGAGCTGCGCCCGCGTCGTCGTGGGCAACGCTTGCGTAAGTGGTTACCCTGCAGCGGCTGGTCCAATGATCGGACCCACATTTCCTGCACTTTTCCTCGCAGGAGATAGCTCGTGCCCATAGGCTAGGCAGCGACGGCATCGCGGCGTCGTGCACTCGGCGGCGAAGTGGCCCTCCTGATTGCATCGGCGGCAGAGTTTGCGCATTCCCGAATACAGGCACATCGCTTGGAAGCCCCTCACTACGATGAAGTTCGGCACCTCCTTCGTGGCCTCGAGCAGCACCTTACGTGCGCCCGTCTCAACAGTGGGGTAATCCCTGTACTTTTCACGATGCGACTTGATGACTCTCCCGTACCTTGTCAGCACTGCGTCCAAGTCGCTGTCCGGCATCTCCGTTGGCAGATGCATCACTGTCACTACTTTAGTGAACGACGCCAGGGACACCAAGGGGTAAGTCTTGTTCCCGATAGTCAACGAACCCAACGCCCGGAGCGTGTCAACAGCCCGCATGGTGTGGACTGTCACGTAGTAGCGGGCCCAGTCCAGCGGGTCTCACGAACGCAAGTCGTTCAGTGGAATAGCAGCAAGACCGCATCCATCATTGTTCGTCCTTACTTGAGATTCAGCATGGAGGCAGAAGTAAGGTCTTGGCGAAGTTGCGCGCCAACTCCCTAGGAGCCCTTGGGCACCCATCGTCGGGGTCGGGGCGTGTGGTACACGTGAAAGTAAAGACTCAGTAATAAGCCAAACTTACAGGCCAGGAAAGCACGGTCTTTCTTCTCAATAGAAGCAGAGAGCTCGATGAAAACACAGCCGATCGAACGATCGTCGTCGTCTTTTTTTAGTAAAAAGGCGAAAGATCAATACGCGGATTTGAAGGGGACGAGAGCATATATCCTACATTCTCTTGGCGCGAGCTATACACCGCGCATATGAGAAGCAAAGAGTGGCGTCACGTATTCCTCCCTCTCTCGCTGTCTTTTTTTTTTTCTTTTCCACGGGGAACGGGGGGGGGGGGTAGAGACGAGTGGTTTCTCACCATGTTCTCTCTTTGAATTGAATAATATAAGCCCTTACCCAAACGGGTTAGGCCCTACAAAAAATTGTCTTGAAGCTCGTTCTGCCGTCCCCTCCACGGTGATCTTTAGTAAAAGGCGAAAGATCAATACGCGGATTTTGAAGGGAGACGAGAGCATATATCCTACATTCTCTTGGCGCGGAGCTCACTTTACACCGCGCATATGAGAAAGCAAAGAGGTGGCGTCACGTATTCCCTCCCTCTCTCGCTGTCTTTTTTTTTTCTTTTCCACGGGGAACGGGGGGGGGGGGGGTTGAGACGAGTGGTTTCTCACATGTTCTCTCTTTGAATTGAATAATATAGCCTTACCCAAAACGGGTTAGGCCTACCAAAAATTGTCTAGAAGCTCGTTCTGCCGTTCCCCTCCACGGTGATCTTTAGTAAAAGGCGAAAGATCATTACGCGGATTTGAAGGGAGGCGAGAGCATATATCCTACATTCTCTTGGCGCGAGCTCACTATACACCGCGCATATGAGTAGCAAAGAGGTGGCGTCACGTATTCCTCCCTCTCTCGCTGTCTTTTTTTTTTCTTTTCCACGGGGAACGGGGGGGGGGTTGAGACGATGGTTTCTCACCATGTTCTCTCTTTGAATTGAATAATATAGCCTTACCCAAACGGGTTAGGCCTACCAAAAAATTGTCTAGAAGCTCGTTCTGCCGTCCCCCTCCACGGTGATCTTTAGTAAAAGGCGAAAGATCAATACGCGGATTTGAAGGGAGACGAGAGCATATGATCCTACATTATCTTGGCGCGAGCTCACTATACACCGCGCATATGTGAAGCAAAGAGGTGGCGTCACGTATTCCTCCCTTCTCTCGCTGTCTTTTTTTTTTCTTTTCCACGGGGAACGGGGGGGGGGGGGGTAGGAGACGAGTGGTTTCTCACCATGTTCTCTCTTTGAATTGAATAATATAGCCTTACCCAAACGGGTTAGGCCCTACCAAAAAATTGTCTAGAAGCTCGTTCTGCCGTCCCCCTCCACGGTGATCTTTAGTAAAAGGCGAAAGATTCAATACGCGGATTTGAAGGGAGACGAGAGATATATCCTACATTCTCTTGGCGCGAGCTCACTATACACGCGCATATGAGAAGCAAAGAGGTGGCGTCACGTATTCCTCCCTCTCTCGCTGTCTTTTTTTTTTTCTTTTCCACGGGGAACGGGGGGGGGGGGGTAGAGACGGACTGGTTTCTCACCATGTTCTCTCTTTGAATTGAATAATATAGCCTTACCCAAAACGGGTTAGGCCTACAAAAATTGTCTAGAAGCTCGTTCTGCCGTCCCCCTCCACGGTGATCTTTAGTAAAAGGCGAAAGATCAATACGCGGATTTGAAGGGAGACGAGTGCAATTATCCTACATTTCTCTTGGCGCGAGTCACTATACACCGCGCATATGAGAAGCAAAGAGGTGGCGTCACGTATTCCTCCCTCTCTCGCTGTCTTTTTTTTTTTTCTTTTCCACGGGGAACGGGGGGGGGGGGGGGTAGAGACGACTGGTTTCTCACCATGTTCTCTCTTTGAATTGAATAATATAGCCTTACCAAACGGGTTAGGCCTACCAAAAATTGTCTAGAAGCTCGTTCTGCCGTCCCCCTCCACGGTGATCTTTAGTAAAGGCGAAAGATCAATACGCGGATTTGAAGGGAGACGAGAGCATATATCCTACATTCTCTTGGCGCGAGCTCACTATACACCGCGCATATGAGAAGCAAACGAGGTGGCGTCACGTATTCCTCCCTCTCTCGCTGTCTTTTTTTTTTTCTTTTGTCCAGGGGAACGGGGGGGGGGGGGGGTAGAGACGACTGGTTTCTCACCATGTTCTCTCTTTGAATTGAATATATAGCCTTACCCAAACGGGTTAGGCTACCAAAAATTGTCTAGAAGCTCGTTCTGCCGTCCCCCTCCACGGTGATCTTTAGTAAAAGGCGAAAGATCAATACGCGGATTTGAAGGGAGACGAGTTATATCCTACATTTCTTGGCGCGAGCTCACTATACACCGCGCATATGAGAAGCAAAGAGGTGGCGTCACGTATTCCTCCTCTCTCGCTGTCTTTTTTTTTTTCTTTTCACAGGGGAACGGGGGGGGGGGGGTAGAGACGATGGTTTCTCACCATGTTCTCTCTTTGAATTGAATAATATAGCCTTACCCAAACGGGTTAGGCCTACCAAAAATTGTCTAGAAGCTCGTTCTGCCGTCCCCTCCACGGTGATCTTTAGTAAAAGGCGAAAGATCAATACGCGGATTTGAAGGGAGACGAGAGCATATATCCTACATTCTCTTGGCGCGAGCTCACTATACACCGCGCATATGAGAAGCAAAGAGGTGGCGTCACGTATTCCTCCTCTCTCGCTGTCTTTTTTTTTTCTTTTCCACGGGGAACGGGGGGGGGGGGGTAGAGACGACTGGTTTCTCACCATGTTCTCTCTTTGAATTGAATAATATAGCCTTACCCAAACGGGTTAGGCCTACCAAAAATTGTCTAGAAGCTCGTTCTGCCGTCCCCCTCCACGGTGATCTTTAGTAAAAGGCGAAAGATCAATACGCGGATTTGAAGGGAGACGAGAGCATATATCCTACATTCTCTTGGCGCGAGCTCACTATACACCGCGCATATGAGAAGCAAAGAGGTGGCGTCACGTATTCCTCCCTCTCTCGCTGTCTTTTTTTTTTTCTTTTCCACGGGGAACGGGGGGGGGGGGGTAGAGACGAGTGGTTTCTCACCATGTTCTCTCTTTGAATTGAATAATATAGCCTTACCCAAACGGGTTAGGCCTACCAAAAATTGTCTAGAAGCTCGTTCTGCCGTCCCCCTCCACGGTGATCTTTAGTAAAAGGCGAAAGATCAATACGCGGATTTGAAGGGAGACGAGAGCATATATCCTACATTCTCTTGGCGCGAGCTCACTATACACCGCGCATATGAGAAGCAAAGAGGTGGCGTCACGTATTCCTCCCTCTCTCGCTGTCTTTTTTTTTTTCTTTTCCACGGGGAACGGGGGGGGGGGGGGGTAGAGACGAGTGGTTTCTCACCATGTTCTCTCTTTGAATTGAATAATATAGCCTTACCCAAACGGGTTAGGCCTACCAAAAATTGTCTAGAAGCTCGTTCTGCCGTCCCCCTCCACGGTGATCTTTAGTAAAAGGCGAAAGATCAATACGCGGATTTGAAGGGAGACGAGAGCATATATCCTACATTCTCTTGGCGCGAGCTCACTATACACCGCGCATATGAGAAGCAAAGAGGTGGCGTCACGTATTCCTCCCTCTCTCGCTGTCTTTTTTTTTTCTTTTCCACGGGGAACGGGGGGGGGGGGGGGGTAGAGACGAGTGGTTTCTCACCATGTTCTCTCTTTGAATTGAATAATATAGCCTTACCCAAACGGGTTAGGCCTACCAAAAATTGTCTAGAAGCTCGTTCTGCCGTCCCCCTCCACGGTGATCTTTAGTAAAAGGCGAAAGATCAATACGCGGATTTGAAGGGAGACGAGAGCATATATCCTACATTCTCTTGGCGCGAGCTCACTATACACCGCGCATATGAGAAGCAAAGAGGTTGGCGTCACGTATCCTCCCTCTCTCGCTGTCTTTTTTTTTTCTTTTCACGGGGAACGGGGGGGGGGGGGGTTAGAGACGACTGGTTTCTCACATGTTCTCTCTTTGAATTGAATAAATAGCCTTACCCATACGGGTTAGGCCTACAAAAATTTGGTCTAGAAGCTCGTTCTGCCGTCCCCCTCCACGGTGATCTTTAGTAAAAGGCGAAAGATCAATACGCGGATTTGAAGGGTGACGAGAGCATATATCCTACATTCTCTTGGCGCGAGCTCACTATACACCGCGCATATGAGAAGCAAGAGGTGGCGTCACGTATTCCTCCCTCTCTCGCTGTCTTTTTTTTTTTCTTTTCCACGGGGAACGGGGGGGGGGGGGTAGAGACGAGTGGTTTTCTCACCATGTTCTCTCTTTGAATTGAATAATATAGCCTTACCCAAACGGGTTAGGCCTACCAAAATTGTCTAGAAGCTCGTTCTGCCGTCCCCCTCCACGGTGATCTTTAGTAAAAGGCGAAAGATCAATACGCGGATTTGAAGGGAGACGAGAGCATATATCCTACTTCTCTTGGCGAGGCTCACTATACACCGCGCATATGAGAAGCAAAGAGGTGGCGTCACGTATTCCTCCCTCTCTCGCTGTCTTTTTTTTTTTCTTTTCCACGGGGAACGGGGGGGGGGGGGGGTAGAGACGACTGGTATTCTCACCATGTTCTCTCTTTGAATTGAATAATATAGCCTTACCCCAAACGGGTTAGGCCTACCAAAAATTGTCTAGAAGCTCGTTCTGCGTCCCCCTCCACGGTGATCTTTAGTAAAGGCGAAAGATCAATACGCGGATTTGAAGGGAGACGAGAGCATATATCCTACATTCTCTTGGCGCGACGCTCACTATACACGGGCATATGAGAAGCAAAGAGGTGGCGTCACGTATTCCTCCCTCTCTCGCTGTCTTTTTTTTTTCTTTTCCACGGGGAACGGGGGGGGGGGGGGGGTAGAGACGACTGGTTTCTCACCATGTTCTCTCTTTGAATTGAATAATATAGCCTTACCCAAACGGGTTAGGCCTACCAAAAATTGTCTAGAAGCTCGTTCTGCCGTCCCCTCCACGGTGATCTTTAGTAAAAGGCGAAAGATCAATACGCGGATTTGAAGGGAGACGAGAGCATATATCCTACATTCTCTTGGCGCGAGCTCACTATACACGCGCATATGAGAAGCAAAGAGGTGGCGTCACGTATTCCTCCTCTCTCGCTGTCTTTTTTTTTTTCTTTTCCACGGGGAACGGGGGGGGGGGGGGTAGAGACGATGGTTTCTCACCATGTTCTCTCTTTGAATTGAATAATATAGCCTTACCCAAACGGGTTAGGCCTACCAAAAATTGTCTAGAAGCTCGTTCTGCCGTCCCCCTCCACGGTGATCTTTAGTAAAAGGCGAAGATCAATACGCGGATTTGAAGGGAGACGAGAGCATATATCCTACATTCTCTTGGCGCGAGCTCACTATACACCGCGCATATGAGAAGCAAAGAGGTGGCGTCACGTATTCCTCCCTCTCTCGCTGTCTTTTTTTTTTTCTTTTCCACGGGGAAACGGGGGGGGGGGGGGTAGAGACGACTGGTTTCTCACCATGTTCCTCTCTTTGAATTGAATAATATAGCCTTACCCAAACGGGTTAGGCCTACCAAAAATTGTCTAGAAGCTCGTTCTGCCGTCCCCCTCCACGGTGATCTTTAGTAAAAGGCGAAAGATCAATACGCGGATTTGAAGGGAGACGAGAGCATATATCCTACATTCACTTGGCGCGAGCTCACTTTACACCGCGCATATGAGAAGCAAAGAGGTGGCGTCACGTATTCCTCCCTCTCTCGCTGTCTTTTTTTTTTTCTTTTCCACGGGGAACGGGGGGGGGGGGGTAGAGACGATGGTTTCTCACCATGTTCTCTCTTTTGAATTGAATAAATATAGCCTTACCCAAACGGGTTAGGCCTTACCAAAAATGTCTAGAAGCTCGTTCTGCCGGTCCCCCTCCACGGTGATCTTTAGTAAAAGGCGAAAGATCAATACGCGGATTTGAAGGGAGACGAGAGCAAATATCCTACATTATCTTGGCGCGAGCTCACTATACACGCGCATATGAGAAGCAAAGAGGTGGCGTCACGTTATTCCTCCCTCTCTCGCTGTCTTTTTTTTTTTTTCTTTTCCACGGGGAACGGGGGGGGGGGGGGTAGAGACGACTGGTTTCTCACCTTGTTCTCTCTTTGAATTGAATAATATAGCCTTACCCAAACGGGTTAGGCTACCAAAAATTGTCTAGAAGCTCGTTTCTGCCGTCCCCTCCACGGTGATCTTTAGTAAAAGGCGAAAGATCAATACGCGGATTTGAAGGGAGACGAGAGCATATATCCTACATTCTCTTGGCGCGAGCTCACTATACACCGCGCATATGAGAAGCAAAGAGGTGGCGTCACGTATTCCTCCCTCTCTCGCTGTCTTTTTTTTTTTTCTTTTCCACGGGGAACGGGGGGGGGGGGTAGAGACGACTGGTTTCTCACCATGTTTCTCTCTTTGAATTGAATAATATAGCCTTACCAAACGGGTTTGGCCTACCAAAAATTGTCTAGAAGCTCGTTCTGCCGTCCCCCTCCACGGTGATCTTTAGTAAAAGGCGAAAGATCAATACGCGGATTTGAAGGAGACGAGAGCATATATCCTACATTCTCTTGGCGCGAGCTCACTATACACCGCGCATATGAGAAAGACAAAGAGGTGGCGTCACGTATTCCTCCTCTCTCGCTGTCTTTTTTTTTTTCTTTTCCCAGGGGAACGGGGGGGCGGGGGGGGTAGAGACGACTGGTTTCTCACCATGTTCTCTCTTTGAATTGAATAATATAGCCTTACCCAAACGGGTTTGGCCTACTAAAATTGTCTAGAAGCTCGTTCTGCCGTCCCCCTCCACGGTGATCTTTAGTAAAAGGCGAAAGATCAATACGCGGATTTGAAGGAGACGAGAGCATATATCCTACATTCTCTTGGCGCGAGCTCACTATACACCGCGCATATGAGAAGCAAAGAGGTGGCGTCACGTATTCCTCCCTCTCTCGCTGTCTTTTTTTTTTTTCTTTTCCACGGGGAACGGGGGGGGGGGGGGTACGAGACGACTGGTTTCTCACCATGTTCTCTCTTTGAATTGAATAATATAGCCTTACCCCAAACGGGTTAGGCCTACCAAAAATTGTCTAGAAGCTCGTTCTGCCGTCCCCCTCCACGGTGATCTTTAGTAAAAGGCGAAAGATCAATACGCGGATTTGAAGGGAGACGAGAGCATATATCCTACATTCTCTTGGCGCGAGCTCACTATACACCGCGCATATGAGAAGCAAAGAGGTGGCGTCACGTATTCCTCCCTCTCTCGCTGTCTTTTTTTTTTTCTTTCATACGGGGAACGGGGGGGGGGGGGTAGAGGACGACTGGTTTCTCACCATGTTCTCTCTTTGAATTGAATAATATTGCCTACCCAAACGGGTTAGGCTACCATAAATTGATCTAGAAGCTCGTTCTGCCGTCCCCCTCCACGGTGATCTTTAGTAAAAGGCGAAAGATCAATACGCGGATTTGAAGGGAGACGAGAGCATAGATCCTACAGTCTCTTGGCGCGAGGCTCACTATTACACCGCGCATATGAGAAGCAAAGAGGTGGCGTCACGTATTCTCCCTCTCTCGCTGTCTTTTTTTTTTTCTTTTCACGGGGAAACGGGGGGGGGGGGGGGTAGAGACGGACTTGTTTCTCACCATGTTCTCTCTTTGAATTTGAATAATTTAGCCTACCAAACGGGTTAGGCCTACCAAAATTGTCTAGAAGCTCGTTCTGCGTCCCCCTCCACGGTGATCTTTAGTAAAAGGCGAAAGATCAATACGCGGATTTGAAGGGAGACGTGAGCATATATCCTACATTCTCTTTGGCGCGAGCTCACTATAACACCGCGCATATGAGAAGCAAGAGGTGGCGTCAACGTATTCCTCCCTCTCTCGCTGTCTTTTCTTTTCTTCTTTTCCACGGGGAACGGGGGGGGGGGGGGTAGAGACGACTGGTTTTCACCATGTTCTCTCTTTGAATTGAATAATATAGCCTTACCCAACGGGTTAGGCCTACCAAAAATTGTCTAGAAGCTCGTTCTGCCGTCCCCTCCACGGTGATCTTTAGTAAAAGGCGAAAGATCAATACGCGGATTTGAAGGGAGACGAGAGCATATATCCTACATTCTCTTGGCGCGAGCTCACTATACACCGCGCATATGAGAAGCAAAGAGGTGGCGTCCACGTATTCCTCCCTCTCTCGCTGTCTTTTTTTTTTTCTTTTCCACGGGGAACGGGGGGGGGGGGGGTAGAGAAGAGTGGTTTCTCTCCATGTCTCTCTTTGAATTGAATAATATAGCCTTACCCAACGGGTTAGGCCTACCAAAAATTGTCTAGAAGCTCGTTCTGCCGTCCCCCTCCACGGTGATCTTTAGTAAAGGCGGAAAGATCATACGCGGATTTGAAGGGAGACGAGAGCATATATCCTACATTCTCTTGGCGCTAGCTCACTATACACCGCGCATATGAGAAGCAAAGAGGTGGCGTCACTGTATTCCTCCCTCTCTCGCTGTCTTTTTTTTTTCTTTTCCACGGGGAAAGGGGGGGGGGGGGTAGGGACGAGTGGTTTCTCACATGTTCTCTCTTTGAATTGAATATATAGCCTTACCCCAAACGGGTTAGGCCTACCAAAAATTGTCTAGAAGCTCGTTCTGCCGTCCCCCTCCACGGTGATCTTTAGTAAAAGGCGAAAGATCAATACGCGGATTTGAAGGGAGACGAGAGCATATATCCTACATTCTCTTGGCGCGAGCTTCACTATACACCGCGAATATGAGAAGCAAAGAGGTGGCGTCACGTATTCCTCCCTCTCTCGCTGTCTTTTTTTTTTCTTTTCCACGGGGAACGGTGGGGGGGGGGGTAGAGACGAGTGGTTTCTCACCATGTTCTCTCTTTTGAATTGAAATAATATAGCCTTACCCAAACGGGTTAGGCCTACCAAAAATTGTCTAGAAGCTCGTTCTGCCGTCCCCTCCACGGTGATCTTTAGTAAAAGGCGAAAGATCAATACGCGGATTTGAAGGAGACGAGAGCATATATCCTACATTCTCTTGGCGCGAGCTCACTATACACCGCGCATATGAGAAGCAAAGAGGTGGCGTCACGTATTCCTCCCTCTCTCGCTGTCTTTTTTTTTTTCTTTTCACGGGGAACGGGGGGGGGGGGGTAGAGACGAGTGGTTTCTCACCATGTTCTCTCTTTGAATTGAATAATATAGCCTTACCCCAAACGGGTTAGGCTACAAAAATTGTCTAGAAGCTCGTTCTGCCGTCCCCCTCCACGGTGATCTTTAGTAAAAGGCGAAAGATCAATACGCGGATTTGAAGGGAGACGAGAGCATTATATCCTACATTCTCTTGGCGCGAGCTCACTATACACGGCATATGAGAAGCAAAGAGGTGGCGTCACGTATTCCCTCCCTCTCTCGCTGTCTTTTTTTTTTTCTTTTCCACGGGGAACGGGGGGGGGGGGGGGTAGAGACGAGTGGTTTCTCACCATGTTCTCTCTTTAGAATTGAATAATATAGCCTTACCCAAACGGGTTAGGCCTACCAAAAATTGTCTAGAAGCTCGTTCTGCCGTCCCCCTCCACGGTGATCTTTAGTAAAAGGCGAAAGATTCAATACGCGGATTTGAAGGGAGACGAGAGCATATATCCTACATTCTCTTGGCGCGAGCTCACTATACACCGCGCATATGAGAAGCAAAGAGGTGGCGTCACGTATTCCTCCCTCTCTCGCTGTCTTTTTTTTTTTCTTTTCCACGGGGAACGGGGGGGGGGGGTAGAGACGAGTGGTTTCTCACCATGTTCTCTCTTTGAATTGAATAATATAGCCTTACCCCAAACGGGTTAGGCTACCAAAAATTGTCTAGAAGCTCGTTCTGCCGTCCCCCTCCACGGTGATTCTTTAGTAAAAGGCGAAAGATCAATACGCGGATTTGAAGGGAGACGAGAGCATATATCCTACATTCTCTTGGCGCGAGCTCACTATACACCGGCATATGAGAAGCAAAGAGGTGGCGTCACGTATTCCTCCTCTCTCGCTGTCTTTTTTTTTTCTTTTCCACGAGGGAACGGGGGGGGGGGGGTAGAGACGAGTGGTTTCTCACCATGTTCTCTCTTTGAATTGAATTAATATAGCCTTACCCAAAACGGGTTAGGGCCTACCAAAAATTGTCTAGAAGCTCGTTCTGCCGTCCCCCTCCACGGTGATCTTTAGTAAAGGCGAAAGATCAATACGCGGATTTGAAGGGAGACGAGAGCATATATCCTACATTCTCTTGGCGCGAGCTCACTATACACCGCGCATATGAGAAGCAAAGAGGTGGCGTCACGGTATTCCTCCCCCTCCTCCGCTGTCTTTTTTTTTTCTTTTCCACGGGGAACGGGGGGGGGGGGTAGAGACGAGTGGTTTCTCACCATGTTCTCTCTTTGAATTGAATATTATAGCCTTACCCAAACGGGTTAGGCCTACCAAAAATTGTCTAGAAGCTCGTTCTTGCCGTCCCCCTCCACGGTGATCTTTAGTAAAAGGCGAAAGATCAATACGCGGATTTGAAGGGAGACGAGAGCATACTATCCTAATTCTCTTGGCGCGAGCTCACTATACACCGCGCATATGAGAAGCAAAGAGGTGGCGTCACGTATTCCTCCCTCTCTCGCTGTCTTTTTTTTTCTTTTTCACGGGGAACGGGGGGGGGGGGGTAGAGGACGAGTGGTTTCTCACCATGTTCTTCTTTGTATTGAAATAATATAGCCTTACCCAAACGGGTTAGGCCTACCAAAAATTGTCTAGAAGCTCGTTCTGCCGTCCCCCTCCACGGTGATCTTTAGTAAAAGGCGAAAGATCAATACGCGGATTTGAAGGGAGACGAGAGCATATATCCTACAATTCTCTTGGCGCGAGCTCACTATACACCGCGCATATGAGAAGCAAAGAGGTGGCGTCACGTATTCCTCCCTCTCTCGCTGTCTTTTTTTTTTTTCTTTTCCACGGGGAACGGGGGGGGGGGGGGGGTGGTAGAGACGAGTGGTTTCTCACCATGTTCTCTCTTTGAATTGAATAATATAGCCTTACCCAAACGGGTTAGGCCTACCAAAAATTGTCTAGAAGCTCGTTCTGCAGTCCCCCCCTCCACGGTGATCTTTAGTAAAAGGCGAAAGATCAATACGCGGATTTGAAGGAGACGAGAGCATATATCCTACATTCTCTTGGCGCGAGCTCACTATACACCGCGCATATGAGAAGCAAAGAGGTGGCGTCACGTATCCTCCCTCTCTCGCTGTCTTTTTTTTTTTCTTTTCCACGGGGAACGGGGGGGGGGGGGTAGAGACGAGTGGTTTCTCACCATGTTCTCTCTTTGAATTGAATAATATAGCCTTACCCAAACGGGTTAGGCCTACCAATAATTGTCTAGAAGGCTCGTTCTGCCGTCCCCCTCCACGGTGATCTTTAGTAAAAGGCGAAAGATCAATACGCGGATTTGAAGGGAGACGAGAGCATATATCCTACATTCTTCTTGGCGCGAGCTCACTATACACCGCGCATATGAGAAGCAAAGAGGTGGTCGTCACGTATTCCTCCCTCTCTCGCTGTCTTTTTTTTTTCTTTTCCACGGGGAACGGGGGGGGGGGGGGTAGAGACGAGTGGTTTCTCACCATGTTCTCTCTTTGAATTGAATAAATATAGCCTTACCAAACGGGTTAGGCCTACCAAAATTGTCTAGAAGCTCGTTCTGCCGTCCCCCTCCACGGTGATCTTTAGTAAAAGGCGAAAGATCAATACGCGGATTTGAAGGGAGACGAGAGCATATATCCTACATTCTCTTGGCGCGAGCTCACTATACACCGCGCATATGAGAAGCAAAGAGGTGGCGTCACGTATTCCTCCCTCTCTCGCTGTCTTTTTTTTTTCTTTTCCACGGGGAACGGGGGGGGGGGGGTAGAGACGAGTGGTTTCTCACCATGTTCTCTCTTTGAATTGAATAATATAGCCTTACCCAAACGGGTTAGGCCTACCAAAAATTGTCTAGAAGCTCGTTCTGCCGTCCCCCTCCACGGTGATCTTTAGTAAAAGGCGAAAGATCAATACGCGGATTTGAAGGGAGACGAGAGCATATATCCTACATTCTCTTGGCGCGAGCTCACTATACACCGCGCATATGAGAAGCAAAGAGGTGGCGTCACGTATTCCTCCCTCTCTCGCTGTCTTTTTTTTTTCTTTTCCACGGGGAACGGGGGGGGGGGGGGTAGAGACGAGTGGTTTCTCACCATGTTCTCTCTTTGAATGAATAATATAGCCTTACCCAAACGGGTTAGGCCTACCAAAAATTGTCTAGAAGCTCGTTCTGCCGTCCCCCTCCACGGTGATCTTTAGTAAAAGGCGAAAGATCAATACGCGGATTTGAAGGGAGACGAGAGCATATATCCTACATTCTCTTGGCGCGAGCTCACTATACACCGCGCATATGAGAAGCAAAGAGGTGGCGTCACGTATTCCTCCCTCTCTCGCTGTCTTTTTTTTTTCTTTTCCACGGGGAACGGGGGGGGGGGGGGTAGAGACGAGTGGTTTCTCACCATGTTCTCTCTTTGAATTGAATAATATAGCCTTACCCAAACGGGTTAGGCCTACCAAAAATTGTCTAGAAGCTCGTTCTGCCGTCCCCCTCCACGGTGATCTTTAGTAAAAGGCGAAAGATCAATACGCGGATTTGAAGGAGACGAGAGCATATATCCTACATTCTCTTGGCGCGAGCTCACTATACACCGCGCATATGAGAAGCAAAGAGGTGGCGTCACGTATTCCTCCCTCTCTCGCTGTCTTTTTTTTTTCTTTTCCACGGGGAACGGGGGGGGGGGGGGTAGAGACGAGTGGTTTCTCACCATGTTCTCTCTTTGAATTGAATAATATAGCCTTACCCAAACGGGTTAGGCCTACCAAAAATTGTCTAGAAGCTCGTTCTGCCGTCCCCCTCCACGGTGATCTTTAGTAAAGGCGAAAGATCAATACGCGGATTTGAAGGGAGACGAGAGCATATATCCTACATTCTCTTGGCGCGAGCTCACTATACACCGCGCATATGAGAAGCAAAGAGGTGGCGTCACGTATTCCTCCTCTCTCGCTGTCTTTTTTTTTTCTTTTCCACGGGGAACGGGGGGGGGGGGGGGGGTAGAGACGAGTGGTTTTCACCATGTTCTCTCTTTGAATTGAATAATATAGCCTTACCAAACGGGTTAGGCCTACCAAAAATTGTCTAGAAGCTCGTTCTGCCGTCCCCCTCCACGGTGATCTTTAGTAAAAGGCGAACGATCAATACGCGGATTTGAAGGGAGACGAGAGCATATATCCTACATTCTCTTGGCGCGAGCTCACTATACACCGCGCATATGAAGAAGCAAAGAGGTGGCGTCACGTATTCCTCCCTCTCTCGCTGTCTTTTTTTTTTTCTTTTCCACGGGGAACGGGGGGGGGGGGGTAGAGACGAGTGGTTTCTCACCATGTTCTCTCTTTGATTGAATAATATAGCCTTACCCAAAACGGGTTAGGGCCTACCAAAAAATTGCTCTAGAAGCTCGTTCTGCCGTCCCCTCTCCACGGTGATCTTTAGTAAAAGGCGAAAGATCCAAATACGCGGATTTGAAGGGAGACGAGAGCATATATCCTACATTCTCTTGGCGCGAGCTCACTATACACCCGCGCATATGAGAAGCAAAGAGGTGGCGTCACGTATTCCTCCCCTCTCTCGCTGTCTTTTTTTTTTCTTTTCCACGGGGAACGGGGGGGGGGGGGGTAGAGACGAGTGGTTCTCACCATGTTCTCTCTTTGAATTGAATAATATAGCCTTACCAAACGGGTTAGGCCTACCAAAAATTGTCTAGAAGCTCGTTCTGCCGTCCCCCCTCCACGGTGATCTTTAGTAAAAGGCGAAAGATCAATACGCGGATTTGAAGGGAGACGAGAGCATATATCCTACATTCTCTTGGCGCGAGCTCCACTATACACCGCGCATATGAGAAGCAAAGAGGTGGCGTCACGTATTCCTCCCTCTTCGCTGTCTTTTTTTTTTTTTCTTTTCCACGGGGGAACGGGGGGGGGGGGGTAGAGACGACTGGTTTCTCACCATGTTCTCTCTTTGAATTGAATAATATAGCCTTACCCAAACGGGTTAGGCCTACCAAAAATTGTCTAGAAGCTCGTTCTGCCGTCCCCCTCCACGGTGATCTTTAGTTAAAAGGCGAAAGATCAATACGCGGATTTGAAGGGAGACGAGAGCATATATCCTACATTCTCTTGGCGCGAGCTCACTATACACCGCGCATATGAGAAGCAAAGAGGTGGCGTCACGTATTCCTCCCTCTCTCGCTGTCTTTTTTTTTTTCTTTTCCACGGGGAACGGGGGGGGGGGGTAGAGACGAGTGGTTTCTCACCATGTTCTCTCTTTGAATTGAATAATATAGCCTTACCCCAAAACGGGTTAGGCCTACCAATAATTGTCTAGAGCTCGTTCTGCCGTCCCCCTCCACGGTGATCTTTAGTAAAAGGCGAAAGATCAATACGCGGATTTGAAGGGAGACGAGAGCATATATCCTACATTTCTTGGCGCGAGCTCACTATACACCGCGCATATGAGAAGCAAAGAGGTGGCGTCACGTATTCCTCCCTCTCTCGCTGTCTTTTTTTTCTTTTCCACGGGGGAAGGGGGGGTAGAGACGAGTGGTTTCTCACATGTTCTCTCTTTGAACTTGAATAATATAGCCTTACCCAAACGGGTTAGGCCTACCAAAAATTGTCTAGAAGTCGTTCTGCCGTCCCCCTCCACGGTGATCTTTAGTAAAAGGCGAAGTTTATTGTGAGAAAACCGCCTGACCGCAATGGGTCCCGCACAAACATCCCTGCCTCAACACCAACACCAAAGAGCCAACATCAGAACAAGTCGCGACACTCACACTATTACACGTAAAAAACATTACGGCAGCAATCACACTAACCACTATTACAATACATTCATACATCGCTATCATTAGATTCACAATAAAATCCACGAACATCCCGGGCCCAGCAAATGCAACTTACAGTTATACGGAAGACAACAGCGAATCAAACATAAGGAATTATGTAAGTACATGCGTATATTAAAGACTAGACTAGAGACTAACAATCACTGTATCATACAACACAGTCCCAGAATGCAGAGCACAGTGCACCCACCCTTGTCCGAAAAGCTCAGAAGAACAGAAGAAGCTCAGAAGAACAGTGTCAATACATAAACTACGATGTACCACATTCGGCGACCTTTGTCTCAAAAATTGACACAAATCTTCCCACTGTTCCGAACAAACACTTTCCAGTGCCGTTTCCACCGCTTTTTTAAAATCGTCCACCCCCAATGACATCTAACTCGTACTGTAATTTTCTTCTTAACGAAACTCTAACGTAAAAAAGTTACGATTCTTAATGACTCATTTGTCCCGCCATACAATTTCCTGTTTCTTGAAGCCCACAGCTGATATTTAATTTCGTTCAAAAGCAAGCAAAAGCTGGCCTTGTCCGCTCTCCACTGGGATCGGGTCGAAGACGTGCACTGTGCTGTACTGAATATTGGACAGAGCAAACAATGCCGCCATTTTTCGCCACAAAGCACTTGCCAACACGCAGTCGTAAAAAATGTGCTTGTGGTTCTCCATTCGACCACAGGTGGCACACTCATTGGTAGCTCGAAACCGGAACCTCTGCAATCGAGTAGCACCGGCAAAACATCGTGAGACATTTCCCACGCCAGATCTGCCGAATCATCATCCAGAATCGGTGAGAGAAGGAGACCCCTCGAATCTGCTACGTGCGTCGATATAAGGTCCCTTTTACAAGCATAGAACAGTGTCTCGTATATTTTCTTGGTAGACAAGAACCTTATGCTTTCCCCAGGCAAAAGCCTCTCGAAGAACACGGACGTACCGTGCCAATTCAACGTAGAAGGGCATCGGTGACTCAGCCCTAGGCACAAGTGATTAACCGGAACGTCAAAAAGCTTGCAAAGCCGTGCCCATGCTGTAAAGAGCTAGCGGCTTGGCGACGTGGTTGTCCTCCTCCAGAATATTGCATGTCTGTGCAATGGCTAGGGCCACGCACTTGAGTTTAACATTAAATATTCCCAAACCTCCGCACTCCGGTGGGCCCTGAACTATCACTCTCTTTACCTTCTCGGGTCTTCCCTGCCACAAAACAGACATCATAATTCGAGTCAAAGTTCTCTCAACTCTTCTGGTTGGGAAACTACAAGTACCCACGTACCAAATCGTAGAGCACATCTCCGTTCTAATGATGTCCCGCTTTCCGCGGTATCCGATACCGATGTCCTCATACTGAAGTTTTATTACCTCTAAATTCTTCTGGATGTCAAACCACGTTTTGCCTGCCACCCCCCTCTCGGAGAACGTTACACCGAGTATCTTCATTTCTGCAACGCACGGGATGCCGGCGATATCCGTCTGAATCCCGGCGCAGTTAACTCGCATTATTTTTGACTTCTCTTTGTTCAGGACTGGCGCCGGAACCCGCGGCGTAAATCTCCATGAGCCGTAAGGCCTCTACAACTGCTGGTGGGCCCGTCGTACACAGGGTCATGTCATCAGCGTACGCAAATATTGTTGCCTGGCTGATGTTACCGGGCACAGGAGCTCTAGGTATGGCGACACTTTTCAGCATGAGCCTCACAAACGGCTCACAGGACAGGACGTACAACAGGGGAGACATTGGACACCCCTGCCGCACCCCAGACCTGACTGGAAAGCTCCGGCTCAACTTGCCATTGACTTCGACAACGCTGTATATGTCGGTATACAACAGCGCACATAGCACACAAATCTCGATGGGAGACCTATTCCTTCCAACACATGAAACAAATTTCCATGGCTAACTTTATCAAAGGCCTTCTCCTGATCAAAACTGACCAGAAGAAGCGGCACGTTTCTGCGCTGACAATACGCAAGCATATCCCGCAGTGCCGTTAAATGCGTATGCACCCGCCGTCCCTTCGCAGCAGAGGCCTGTCCTGGTGACAAGAGATAGTCCATTACTTCACCAAGTTTGAGCTGTAAGGCCTTTGCCAATATTTTATAGTCGGTATGTAATAACGTAACCGGCCGCCAAGCCTTTAACTCATGTTTTTTCGCCTCATCCTTGCCACAGCAACTTTATGATCCCGACTCTCAACGATTCCGGTAGGCAACCTTTGTCCAAGCACATATTGAAAACCTTCGATAGCGGCCCTGCAAGCTCAGTCCAAAATACGCGGTTAAAAATCTGGTTTGAGGCCGTCAGACCCTGGACTTTTCCCCAGCCGCAAAGACTTCATCGCCGCCGTTAAGTCTTGGACTGTTATGCGCTTTTCAAACAAGTCATGACCTTTGTCTAGCAACGGGATCCCTTTGTCTAATTCGATCCACGCATTTTGATCTACCTCTTTCCTACTGTACAAACCAGCGTAAAATTCCACGCATGCATCCTCAATCTCATCTTGTGTTCTTCGTAATACCCCGTCTGACCCCTGAATCACAGAGAGGGTCACCGGTCGTCTCCTTACTTTTGCTGTGTTGATCTGTCTTTGTGCAACAACAACTTGTCCAGTGTAACTCGTTGTTAGTGGTGGCGGCGATGACTTTCAAAAGCACTTAAATCTTCCTGCAATTCCCGATATGCCTCCTGTTGAGCCGCCAGTCGCAAGGCCCAAGCCCCGGAGACTACGCAAACCCCCATCTTATGGCAAATATTGCTTCCTTTCGCTCTGGGCTCGCTTCTTACCCCAAGTCTTAAACTTGGAGATTATTTGGCCTTTGACGTCCTCCCACCAGTGCATGGAAGTAACCCCGTCAGTCTTCTTTTGAATAATTAAGTTCCTAATATCAGTTATTACTTCCTGATCAGACAGCAGATTACAATTCAACCGCCAACGGTTGGGTAGCCTGCCAAAGCCTTTTTCAAACTGAAACTCTGCTACAACCATACTGTGATCACTCAGATAAGCAGTGGGATGATTCAGTGGAATCACCTCACAGTCTACTATCGCACTAGTGGCGTAGCAGGGGACGTAAAAAGCGATCCAACCTCACACTTCGCCCTTGGGCGTGAAAGGTAAAACCAGGAGTAGAACCATACAAGTGCTCCCATACGTCGATGAATTTATAAGCACTGACCAATCGTCTCAGGCCCTTCGCTCTCCATGGTCTGCTGACTAAGGATCCTCCCCTGCTGTCGACACACTCATTCAGCACACAGTTAAAGTCACCGAGGAGGATCCTTGTCCCCGAGCCTACCATGTAGCCATCCAACGATTCGAAAAACAGATTTCTTTCCTGATTGTCTATTGGAGCGTACACATTAACAATTTTGTAAACTTGTCCCTGAAACACAACATCCACTACGAGGACTCGGCCGTGGTCGTCTCGAACATACTGCCTGATCTCACCATGAAAACTCGGCGATATGGCCACAGTTACGCCCCTCGCATTCGACTCCCCAAAACTGCTAACACTGATTAGTCCGGTAGTGCGCTCAAAATTTCGGACATCCGCTAAACAGCAAAAATGTGTCTCCTGCAAGCATACAATCTGAACATCAAGTTTCTGCATCCACACCTCTCAACATCTCCTGTTTTCGCTGAGTTCGCAATCCCCTTACGTTAAAAGTTGCAAGTTTGAACATGAATATTAAAAGAATGATGCAGAGAAACACATTTCCTCTCACCGCACAATTTGCGCTACGCTGGAACGTCAGTTCTTTATCTTCTTGGCCATGCCTCTACCCCGTTGAGGAAGTGAGGCCAATTGTCCAGGTAGGGCATGCACGGCTTGCACTACTTTTTCTTCCGACGATGTTGTCGCAGTCGAAAGTGGGCGTTTGGTCCCCGCAGCAGAACCGTCCTGGTCATCCATCACCTCATCGACTTCGTCGACCGTGACGCTGGCCTTGGTTGTTTCTGACTCGACCCCTCGTTGTTCCTGGAACTCATCCGGGACCTCTGTCAGATCGTCAGCACCAGTGGACGAGCCGGGCTGTCCCCCGTCTTGCGCGCCCTTCCGACTCACAAGCACTCGCATGTCGAGAGCTGCGTCACCACTACCTTCTCCCTGAGGCGAAGGAGGAGTCGAAGCCGTCGCTTGGGACTCCGCATGGCTGTGAGTCTCGAGCCCATCGGTCTCATTGGCTACAGCTTCTGCCCAATCACTGATGGGATGATGCTCCACCCGAGCCTCGATCGCAGCGGTCTCCATATTTTCCGTCTCCTTAGGTTCCTGCGACATTACGCTGGCGTCGGAAGTCACGTTTGCATAGGACCTGAGACCACACGCCGAAGTGGCATGGTCCTCACCGCACTTCTTGCAGGGCGATAGGCATCCCTTGCCAGAGTGGCCGTATTCAGAGCACCGAGGGCAGTACTCCGTCCGGCAACTGAACGAAAAGTGTCCAGCCTGGCCACAGCGGCGACACGTCTTCCTCATCCCTGAGTATACGCACATCGTCTGGAAGCCATCGATGTCGACGAAGTTGGGCACCTCCCGTTCCATCACCATGATGACGCGGCGACTTCCCCTTTCGATGGTGGGCGCTTCCTGAAAGTAGTCTCGCTTGACCGAGATGACCTGACCGTAGTTTTTGAATTCGGCCTCCACGTCTTCATTAGGAACCTCGATAGGCAAAAAGTGCAGTGAGACTGTCTTCGTGTTCCTTTCACAAGGAACCAAAACGTAATGACGTCCCTTCACTTCCAAAGTACGTTTCGCCGCAAGGGCTTCCGCCGCTTGCTTCGAGCTAACCGAGATGGCAAACTTGCCATGGCCAAAGGGTTTATTCCCTTCGAATTCTTGACACCGACGTTCCTCAACATCGATTGCAGAACGTCGCTCATACGAACATCCCGATCCGTTTCAAGGAAAAAGCTCAACTCACGGTTGATCTTGCGGTGGGCTGCCATCTTCCTGGGCGAAATGCTGCTGGAAGAGGCTGCCTTTGACGTCAAATTTTACAAAAATCGACCAAATTTGCGAGAGCTATCGAACAACACGTCTACTCAGTACTTCGTCGTCGTCGTCGTCCCCTTACCCTTACCCAAACGGGTTAGGCCTACAATAATTGTCTAGAAACTCGTTCTGCTGTCCCCCTCCACGGTGATCTTTAGTAAAAGGCGAAAGATCAATACGCGGATTTGAAGGGAGACGAGAGCATATATCCTACATTCTCTTGGCGCGAGCTCACTATACACCGCGCATATGAGAAGCAAAGAGGTGGCGTCACGTATTCCTCCCTCTCTCGCTGTCTTTTTTTTTCTTTTCCACGGGGAAGGGGGGGGGGGGTAGAGACGAGTGGTTTCTCACCATGTTCTCTCTTTGAATTGAATAATATAGCCTTACCCAAACGGGTTTAGGCCTACCAAAAATTGTTCTAGAAACTCGTTCTGCTGTCCCCCTCCACGGTGATCTTTAGTAAAAGGCGAAAGATCATTACGCGGATTTGAAGGGAGACGAGAGCATATATCCTACATTCTCTTGGCGCGAGCTCACTATACACCGCGCATATGAGAAGCAAAGAGGTGGCGTCACGTATTCCTCCCTCTCTCGCTGTCTTTTTTTTTTCTTTTCCACGGGGAAGGGGGGGGGGGGGGGTAGAGACGAGTGGTTTCTCACCATGTTCTCTCTTTGAATTGAATAATATAGCCTTACCCAAACGGGTTAGGCCTACCAAAAATTGTCTAGAAACTCGTTCTGCTGTCCCCCTCCACGGTGATCTTTAGTAAAAGGCGAAAGATCAATACGCGGATTTGAAGGGAGACGAGAGCATATATCCTACATTCTCTTGGCGCGAGCTCACTATACACCGCGATATGAGAAGCAAAGAGGTGGCGTCACGTATTCCTCCCCTCTCTCGCTGTCTTTTTTTTTCTTTTCCACGGGGAAGGGGGGGGGGGGTAGAGACGAGTGGTTTCTCACCATGTTCTCTCTTTGAATTGAATAATATAGCCTTACCCAAACGGGTTAGGCCTACCAAAAATTGTCTAGAAACTCGTTCTGCTGTCCCCCTCCACGGTGATCTTTAGTAAAAGGCGAAGATCCAATACGCGGATTTGAAGGGAGACGAGAGCATATATCCTACATTCTCTTGGCGCGAGCTCACTATACACCGCGCATATGAGAAGCAAAGAGGTGGCGTCACGTATTCCTCCCTCTCTCGCTGTCTATTTTTTTTTCTTTTCCACGGGGAACGGGGGGGGGGGGGGTAGAGACGAGTGGTTTCTCACCATGTTCTCTCTTTGAATTGAATAATATAGCCTTACCCAAACGGGTTAGCCTACCAAAAATTGTCTAGAAACTCGTTCTGCTGTCCCCCTCCACGGTGATCTTTAGTAAAAGGCGAAAGATCAATACGCGGATTTGAAGGGAGACGAGAGCATATATCCTACATTCTCTTGGCGCGAGCTCACTATACACCGCGCATATGAGAAGCAAAGAGGTGGCGTCACGTATTCCTCCCTATCTCGCTGTCTATTTTTTTTTCTTTTCCACGGGGAACGGGGGGGGGGGGGTAGAGACGAGTGGTTTCTCACCATGTTCTCTCTTTGAATTGAATAATATAGCCTTACCCAAACGGGTTAGCCCTACCAAAAATTGTCTAGAAACTCGTTCTGCTGTCCCCCTCACGGTGATCTTTAGTAAAAGGCGAAAGATCAATACGCGGATTTGAAGGGAGACGAGAGCATATATCCTACATTCTCTTGGCGCGAGCTCACTATACACCGCGCATATGAGAAGCAAAGAGGTGGCGTCACGTATTCCTCCCTCTCTCGCTGTCTATTTTTTTTTCTTTTCCACGGGGAACGGGGGGGGGGGTAGAGACGAGTGGTTTCTCACCATGTTCTCTCTTTGAATTGAATTATATAGCCTTACCCAAACGGGTTAGCCCTACCAAAAATTGTCTAGAAACTCGTTCTGCTGTCCCCCTCCACGGTGATCTTTAGTAAAAGGCGAAAGATCAATACGCGGATTTGAAGGGAGACGAGAGCATATATCCTACATTCTCTTGGCGCGAGCTCACTATACACCGCGCATATGAGAAGCAAAGAGGTGGCGTCACGTATTCCTCCCTCTCTCGCTGTCTATTTTTTTTCTTTTCCACGGGGGACGGGGGGGGGGGTAGAGACGAGTGGTTTCTCACCATGTTCTCTCTTTGAATTGAATAATATAGCCTTACCCAAACGGGTTAGCCCTACCAAAAATTGTCTAGAAACTCGTTCTGCTGTCCCCCTCCACGGTGATCTTTAGTAAAAGGCGAAAGATCAATACGCGGATTTGAAGGGAGACGAGAGCATATATCCTACATTCTCTTGGCGCGAGCTCACTATACACCGCGCATATGAGAAGCAAAGAGGTGGCGTCACGTATTCCTCCCTCTCTCGCTGTCTTTTTTTTCTTTTCCACGGGGGAAGGGGGGGTAGAGACGAGTGGTTTCTCACCATGTTCTCTCTTTGAATTGAATAATATAGCCTTACCCAAACGGGTTAGCCCTACCAAAAATTGTCTAGAAGCTCGTTCTGCTGTCCCCCTCCACGGTGATCTTTAGTAAAAGGCGAAAGATCAATACGCGGATTTGAAGGGAGACGAGAGCATATATCCTACATTCTCTTGGCGCGAGCTCACTATACACCGCGCATATGAGAAGCAAAGAGGTGGCGTCACGTATTCCTCCCTCTCTCGCTGTCTTTTTTTTCTTTTCCACGGGGGAAGGGGGGGTAGAGACGAGTGGTTTCTCACCATGTTCTCTCTTTGAATTGAATAATATAGCCTTACCCAAACGGGTTAGCCCTACCAAAAATTGTCTAGAAGCTCGTTCTGCTGTCCCCCTCCACGGTGATCTTTAGTAAAAGGCGAAAGATCAATACGCGGATTTGAAGGGAGACGAGAGCATATATCCTACATTCTCTTGGCGCGAGCTCACTATACACCGCGCATATGAGAAGCAAAGAGGTGGCGTCACGTATTCCTCCCTCTCTCGCTGTCTTTTTTTTCTTTTCCACGGGGGAAGGGGGGGGTAGAGACGAGTGGTTTCTCACCATGTTCTCTCTTTGAATTGAATAATATAGCCTTACCCAAACGGGTTAGGCCCTACCAAAAATTGTCTAGAAGCTCGTTCTGCTGTCCCCCTCCACGGTGATCTTTAGTAAAAGGCGAAAGATCAATACGCGGATTTGAAGGGAGACGAGAGCATATATCCTACATTCTCTTGGCGCGAGCTCACTATACACCGCGCATATGAGAAGCAAAGAGGTGGCGTCACGTATTCCTCCCTCTCTCGCTGTCTTTTTTTTCTTTTCCACGGGGGAAGGGGGGGTAGAGACGAGTGGTTTCTCACCATGTTCTCTCTTTGAATTGAATAATATAGCCTTACCCAAACGGGTTAGCCCTACCAAAAATTGTCTAGAAGCTCGTTCTGCTGTCCCCCTCCACGGTGATCTTTAGTAAAAGGCGAAAGATCAATACGCGGATTTGAAGGGAGACGAGAGCATATATCCTACATTCTCTTGGCGCGAGCTCACTATACACCGCGCATATGAGAAGCAAAGAGGTGGCGTCACGTATTCCTCCCTCTCTCGCTGTCTTTTTTTTCTTTTCCACGGGGAAGGGGGGGTAGAGACGAGTGGTTTCTCACCATGTTCTCTCTTTGAATTGAATAATATAGCCTTACCCAAACGGGTTAGGCCCTACCAAAAATTGTCTAGAAGCTCGTTCTGCTGTCCCCCTCCACGGTGATCTTTAGTAAAAGGCGAAAGATCAATACGCGGATTTGAAGGGAGACGAGAGCATATATCCTACATTCTCTTGGCGCGAGCTCACTATACACCGCGCATATGAGAAGCAAAGAGGTGGCGTCACGTATTCCTCCCTCTCTCGCTGTCTTTTTTTTCTTTTCCACGGGGGAAGGGGGGGTAGAGACGAGTGGTTTCTCACCATGTTCTCTCTTTGAATTGAATAATATAGCCTTACCCAAACGGGTTAGCCCTACCAAAAATTGTCTAGAAGCTCGTTCTGCTGTCCCCCTCCACGGTGATCTTTAGTAAAAGGCGAAAGATCAATACGCGGATTTGAAGGGAGACGAGAGCATATATCCTACATTCTCTTGGCGCGAGCTCACTATACACCGCGCATATGAGAAGCAAAGAGGTGGCGTCACGTATTCCTCCCTCTCTCGCTGTCTTTTTTTTCTTTTCCACGGGGGAAGGGGGGGTAGAGACGAGTGGTTTCTCACCATGTTCTCTCTTTGAATTGAATAATATAGCCTTACCCAAACGGGTTAGGCCTACCAAAAATTGTCTAGAAGCTCGTTCTGCTGTCCCCCTCCACGGTGATCTTTAGTAAAAGGCGAAAGATCAATACGCGGATTTGAAGGGAGACGAGAGCATATATCCTACATTCTCTTGGCGCGAGATCACTATACACCGCGCATATGAGAAGCAAAGAGGTGGCGTCACGTATTCCTCCCTCTCTCGCTGTCTTTTTTTTCTTTTCCACGGGGGAAGGGGGGGTAGAGACGAGTGGTTTCTCACCATGTTCTCTCTTTGAATTGAATAATATAGCCTTACCCAAACGGGTTAGCCCTACCAAAAATTGTCTAGAAGCTCGTTCTGCTGTCCCCCTCCACGGTGATCTTTAGTAAAAGGCGAAAGATCAATACGCGGATTTGAAGGGAGACGAGAGCATATATCCTACATTCTCTTGGCGCGAGATCACTATACACCGCGCATATGAGAAGCAAAGAGGTGGCGTCACGTATTCCTCCCTCTCTCGCTGTCTTTTTTTTCTTTTCCACGGGGGAAGGGGGGGTAGAGACGAGTGGTTTCTCACCATGTTCTCTCTTTGAATTGAATAATATAGCCTTACCCAAACGGGTTAGCCCTACCAAAAATTGTCTAGAAGCTCGTTCTGCTGTCCCCCTCCACGGTGATCTTTAGTAAAAGGCGAAAGATCAATACGCGGATTTGAAGGGAGACGAGAGCATATATCCTACATTCTCTTGGCGCGAGATCACTATACACCGCGCATATGAGAAGCAAAGAGGTGGCGTCACGTATTCCTCCCTCTCTCGCTGTCTTTTTTTTCTTTTCCACGGGGGAAGGGGGGGGTAGAGACGAGTGGTTTCTCACCATGTTCTCTCTTTGAATTGAATAATATAGCCTTACCCAAACGGGTTAGCCCTACCAAAAATTGTCTAGAAGCTCGTTCTGCTGTCCCCCTCCACGGTGATCTTTAGTAAAAGGCGAAAGATCAATACGCGGATTTGAAGGGAGACGAGAGCATATATCCTACATTCTCTTGGCGCGAGATCACTATACACCGCGCATATGAGAAGCAAAGAGGTGGCGTCACGTATTCCTCCCTCTCTCGCTGTCTTTTTTTTCTTTTCCACGGGGGAAGGGGGGGGGTAGAGACGAGTGGTTTCTCACCATGTTCTCTCTTTGAATTGAATAATATAGCCTTACCCAAACGGGTTAGGCCCTACCAAAAATTGTCTAGAAGCTCGTTCTGCTGTCCCCCTCCACGGTGATCTTTAGTAAAAGGCGAAAGATCAATACGCGGATTTGAAGGGAGACGAGAGCATATATCCTACATTCTCTTGGCGCGAGATCACTATACACCGCGCATATGAGAAGCAAAGAGGTGGCGTCACGTATTCCTCCCTCTCTCGCTGTCTTTTTTTTCTTTTCCACGGGGGAAGGGGGGGTAGAGACGAGTGGTTTCTCACCATGTTCTCTCTTTGAATTGAATAATATAGCCTTACCCAAACGGGTTAGCCCTACCAAAAATTGTCTAGAAGCTCGTTCTGCTGTCCCCCTCCACGGTGATCTTTAGTAAAAGGCGAAAGATCAATACGCGGATTTGAAGGGAGACGAGAGCATATATCCTACATTCTCTTGGCGCGAGATCACTATACACCGCGCATATGAGAAGCAAAGAGGTGGCGTCACGTATTCCTCCCTCTCTCGCTGTCTTTTTTTTCTTTTCCACGGGGGAAGGGGGGGTAGAGACGAGTGGTTTCTCACCATGTTCTCTCTTTGAATTGAATAATATAGCCTTACCCAAACGGGTTAGGCCTACCAAAAATTGTCTAGAAGCTCGTTCTGCTGTCCCCCTCCACGGTGATCTTTAGTAAAAGGCGAAAGATCAATACGCGGATTTGAAGGGAGACGAGAGCATATATCCTACATTCTCTTGGCGCGAGATCACTATACACCGCGCATATGAGAAGCAAAGAGGTGGCGTCACGTATTCCTCCCTCTCTCGCTGTCTTTTTTTTCTTTTCCACGGGGGAAGGGGGGGGTAGAGACGAGTGGTTTCTCACCATGTTCTCTCTTTGAATTGAATAATATAGCCTTACCCAAACGGGTTAGCCCTACCAAAAATTGTCTAGAAGCTCGTTCTGCTGTCCCCCTCCACGGTGATCTTTAGTAAAAGGCGAAAGATCAATACGCGGATTTGAAGGGAGACGAGAGCATATATCCTACATTCTCTTGGCGCGAGATCACTATACACCGCGCATATGAGAAGCAAAGAGGTGGCGTCACGTATTCCTCCCTCTCTCGCTGTCTTTTTTTTCTTTTCCACGGGGGAAGGGGGGGGTAGAGACGAGTGGTTTCTCACCATGTTCTCTCTTTGAATTGAATAATATAGCCTTACCCAAACGGGTTAGGCCTACCAAAAATTGTCTAGAAGCTCGTTCTGCTGTCCCCCTCCACGGTGATCTTTAGTAAAAGGCGAAAGATCAATACGCGGATTTGAAGGGAGACGAGAGCATATATCCTACATTCTCTTGGCGCGAGATCACTATACACCGCGCATATGAGAAGCAAAGAGGTGGCGTCACGTATTCCTCCCTCTCTCGCTGTCTTTTTTTTCTTTTCCACGGGGGAAGGGGGGGGTAGAGACGAGTGGTTTCTCACCATGTTCTCTCTTTGAATTGAATAATATAGCCTTACCCAAACGGGTTAGCCCTACCAAAAATTGTCTAGAAGCTCGTTCTGCTGTCCCCCTCCACGGTGATCTTTAGTAAAAGGCGAAAGATCAATACGCGGATTTGAAGGGAGACGAGAGCATATATCCTACATTCTCTTGGCGCGAGCTCACTATACACCGCGCATATGAGAAGCAAAGAGGTGGCGTCACGTATTCCTCCCTCTCTCGCTGTCTTTTTTTTCTTTTCCACGGGGAAGGGGGGGTAGAGACGAGTGGTTTCTCACCATGTTCTCTCTTTGAATTGAATAATATAGCCTTACCCAAATGGGTTAGGCCTAGCAAAATTGTCTAGAAGCTCATTCTGCTGTCCCCCTCCATGGTGATCTTTAGTAAATATTTATTGAGGTGCATAAACAGAACCGCTCAACGGGACGTAACATATCCCATCACTGACGAACGCGCCGAAACTGTCCATATCCACAACTTGTCCCCAAAACCACACACTACCCGTCATTGCTTAGCATGTCAAATAGCACTGCCTTCGCAGCCGACACATACACTCCCTGGTGCGCATTACAGCTTCACAAGCACATCACCGTTGACGAGGACAAATAGGTTGTGATGGTTCTTCCACCGACGACGAAAACTGTCAAGGCCAAGGGCACGAAGGTCGTTCTGGAGCCTGCTCTTAATGGCGACCCTGCAATCTTTAGTAGGGTCTCGGTCTGGCTACCATACACCGCTCTCGTCCGGGAGCACCATAGCTGATACGCCACCTCCGTCACCAAGATGACAAAGGCCAGCTCCTTCCGTGAAGGCACCGGTAGGGGGTCCAGGTACTGCACCGTCGCATAGGACACACCCACAAGTCCATACATGTCCGCCACCCTCCTCCACATGACTGCGGCATTGAGGCACCCGTAAAACCCGTGGTGGTGATTCTCCACCGATGTGCACACGGGACAAGCAATCGTACGCGAAAGGCCAAAACGTCGAAGCCTTGTCCTCACTGGCAGAACATTGTGCGAATGTTGCCACTCGACATCCACACGGGAACCATCAACAATGCCCCAAGCGATACGTCTCCGGTTGTGCCCACTTACGTTGGAAGGGACTGGGATTCCTATTTCGTAGAGGGCCACGTAAAGCTCCCGCGAAGTCCATGTCGTGAAGTCTGCATCTGGTTGGGACCTTCTGATCGAGATAGCGTACCTCCGCATCATCTGGTAGAATGGCCATAACCTCTCGCAGTGCGGTTGAGTGTGGTCCACCAAGCCCCCAAAGTGCACCATCGAGGTGCCCGGGAAGAAAAAGGCAAGGTCGTGAGCAATGTGGTTCATGTCTTGGAACACCCTGAAGAGCATGGCCAGGCCGAGTGCACCACAGAAAAGCTGGACATCAGGAATGCTCCACCCACCCAGCTCTGGAGGCCTTGTCAACACTGATCTGTGCACGCGTTCCGGACGTCCGCTCCAAAAGGAGTACAGTAGCCGATGAGCTCTACGCGTTGTCGCATGAGCAGGTTGAAAAGCGGTGCCAAAATACCACAAGCGGCTGCACACGCGTCGGTTGATGAAATCACTGCGCTGACGGAAGTCTTGCTGCCGAGAACTGACGGTCTCTAGTGTCCCTTCAATGTGCTGCAGTTCCCGTACCCAGTTTCTGACCAACGGGCCCCTGCTATTGAAATGTATCCCGAGGATACGGCTTGTCTCCGTCACCGGTACGCCACACACTTCGGAGTAGGGCAATCCCTGACCAAGCGGCAACAGAGTAGACTTCCTGCGATTCACCGCTGCACCAGAGGCACGTCCATACAGTTCAAATGTATCCAGTACGTGCTTGACGTTGTCTACCGAAGGCAGGCATACAGTGAGGTCATCCGCGAAGGCAAACATCGTTGGAAAGCGGTGGCTACCAGGCACATGAAGGCGAAGGAGGAGGTCCTCTTTTGACAGAGAGTGTATTGCCACCTCGAACACGGGGACGTACAGGAGAGGAGAGAGCGGACATCCCTGGCGCACTCCCCTCCGCACTGGGAAAGGCAACGAAGGCTTGCCATTGACGACCACTCGGCTCTCCGCTAAGGTGTGAAGAAGCCTGACGCAGCGTGTGAACTCCTCTCCGAACCCGGCTCGCTCAATGATGTAGAACAAGAACTCATGGCTGACCTTATCGAAAGCCTTCTCCTGATCCGCTGACAGGAGAAGAGCAGAGGCGTTCCGGACCGCTCTCCAATAGCAGATACCACGCAGTGCGAAGAGGTGCTGGTGAATGCTGCGACCCGGCACGGAGGACGCTTGGACCGGCGAAATCAGCATGTCAAGGATGCGGCTGATACGCAGTTGAAGTAGCTTTGCGAACATCTTATAGTCTACGTTCAGCAACGAGATGGGACGCCACGCAGAGAGGTCTTGCTTGCGATTTGCGTCCTTGCAAAGCAGCTTAATGAGCCCGCACCTCGATGACGGCGGCAGAAGGCCACATTCAATGCACGATATGAAGACCTGGCATAGCGGCGCGCCAATGACATCCCAGAAGGTGAGATAGAACTCCACAGGCAGTCCGTCAATGCCTGGAGCCTTTCCTTTGGGCATACTGTTGAGAGCATGAAGAAGTTCACTCACGCTGATATCCAAGTCTAGATCACCGGACTGGTCAGGTGTCAGAGACGGAAAGTCTGTACATAGCTTTGGCCAAAGATCCGTGTCTACGTCATGCTTCTTGTAAAGCTCTTCGTAGAAGTCTCCACAAGTGTCCACTAGTTCGTCGATATCGTTCACAACTGTACCATCCGGTCTAACGAGGTCGTCGAGGCGGACGGGAGGTGAACGTTATTGAGTGACCAAAAAGGTACGGGGAGTTGGAAGAGCCCCGTGACGACTGGACCGCTGGGGAGTACACCGGGACCAACCTTGAGCTCGACGTGCGAGAAGACCGGATAGTTCCGCTTGTAGTTCTGCCCAGACGATACGTTCCGCTTCAGTGCTGAGGCCCTCGGCTAAGAGGCCGCGGAGACCCGTCTGCAGCAAGCGCATTTCGTAGCGACGTTCGCAGGCGATTTTTCTTCCCCATCTCTGCAGGACGTTCTTGGCGCCCTCCTTGACGGAATCCCACTACTCAGGAGTTCTCGGGTACTCGTCTGTCCTCATGCGGAGGTATGTACGCACATCGTCAACAATTCGCTGCTCTTCCAAGAGCGAGGTGTTCAGGCGCCACGGAGTAGGCTGGCGTCCAAACCCTTTATTATCCCGCAGTGCTAGAACCACAGCTTTGTGGTCCGAGAAAAACTGGGCCGAGGTTCCGACTTGCACAACGTCGCACTCACCGACTGCCTCCGACAACGCTCTTGACACGTAGAAGCGGTCCAAGCGTACCTGACGATCCCCGTGGGAAAAGGTAAATCCCGGAGCCGTTCCGTGCACCTGTACCCATGTGTCGACAAAATCGCAAGCAGTGATCAACCGTCGCATCTCCTTCGCTCGCCACGGCTGATTTCTCTGAGATCCGCCAAGTCTGTCTCGGGTCTCATCTATAACGCAGTCGAAGTCGCCTCCTAAAATCAAATTTCTTCTTCCCATTTGGTAAGGGTCAACTCCACGAAAGAAATCCTTTCTCCAGGAAATAAAGGAAAGGAAAGAAATCTCCAAGAAAGATGTCCTTGAAGTGTAATATCAGCAGTTACTATTCTGCCACACACGTCAAAACAACGCCGCTCTACGCTACCAGTAAATCGTTGCGTGAACAAAATTGCTACCCCGCATGATCTTGTTGTGCCAAAACTAAAAATTCCTTTTGTGCCGATCCTGTCTTCAAGCGCGCGTGCTTCCTGGAGGCTTCCGAAATGTGTCTCCTGTAGAAACGCTACGTCCACTTGCAACGCCTCGAGGAGAGACCCCAACATCCTCTGTTTTCGGTGTTGACGAAGACCTCTTACGTTAAGTGATAATATCTTCATTATTAGTGATTAAAGGAGGGAACCACAACAACGCGTAGTCCGCTAGACATACGGCTTGGGCTTCTTTCTGTCCGCCGGCTGGGTACTAAGCCCCTCCAGCGAACCCAGACGGCCCGGCAACTTGTGACGTGCAGAGAAGACCTGGACGTTGTCCGAAGTCCCAGAGGAACGAGGCCTCTTCGACTGTTGGCCCGCCGAAGATGATTTGGGACGAGCACCACCATTTGCTGGGGGCGTGGAAACTTGGCATGCCTCCTCGTCCATATTGCGAATCGCCTCAGTGCCCTCAGGCACAGAGTCCCATTGCCCTTCGCTGCTTTCAATCTCACTGCTACTTGCCACACACACACCTTGTCACACACCTTGAGTTGAAGGTGGATACGCCACGTGGCGCCACTACTCGTGAACTAATTCGGGGTGTCCGCCAATTCTGCTCATGTTACTGACATATTTCCGTCGTCACAACGGCAAGGGATGAACGTATTTTGCCAGTACAAACTATGCGGTGCTTCTTCCGCAACATGGTAGGCTATTTTTCCTTAGTTTGAGTACATCGCGTCGGCTCACTGTGTCTTAACGCGCGTAGGTCATCACATCTTTTGAAGTCGTCAACGGTAGGAATCATTATGTGCAAAACTGCGCCTTTTACCGCGAAATTATCGGTTAAAAATAATTACCGTGATCGAAAGACATCCAAATCGTCGCGCAGAAACAACAACAGCATTGATTACAGGCGGTCTGGCCGCCGATCACGGGCGCCGCCATCTTTAAGGTCGCGTTGCGTTTGACGTTTGCTGTGACATGCGACCAGGACCTGTCCAGGATGCATTGCGTTCGCCCAGCACGCTTTCGCCTACGGAGCAATACATTGGATGCCCCCGCTGTCTTTTTAGGTTCACATAGAGCGCAAATCTGCAAAATTTGTTCATTTATTATGCAAGCCCTTTTCGCAAGGGAAACTTGTTCAGTTTGACTGTGAAGAGGTGACTGACATTGCCGTATCGACTTCATACGTCAAATATGTTAAATGTCAAAACACACCGCTTGGACTGGTTTCATTGGGTTTGGAGAATCAGCCCAGAATCGGAATGATCGATTTATACCAGGACAAGTTGAGCTGACAGAACTTCCTCAAATGTACCCCATACAACGCGGTCTCCTGGTTGCGTGCGCTACTGATGAACCATTTTCCTCCTTCCTCCTACCTGTTGACAGTGCATCAAGGATATCATCTATCAGGCATCTACAGTGCCTGTGTAAGCTCCGAGAGGCATTAATCATTAGTTGTACCCAGTATCCCTCCTCTATATTTGTTCGGTAGAAGGTGCACCAGTGATGGAGGAAACCAAGTGTAAAATCGCCCATTATCCTCGCAGATGTTTAAACAGAGCTACTAGTCGATAACATTGACATAGATGTGTAGGCGTAGATTTTCGCGACTGCGTTCTTCACTGCTGTGCTTATCTCGCAATCAGTATGACCGCGTTACCGTATTTTCTTCTGTTCCTGCCCTACGTTCTGCCCGGAGAGTCCGCGACGCCAGGCGCAGAGCAGTTCGCCATTTGCGGGGGAAAGTTCAGTAAGTACATACATATATCGAAGCAGTAGGGCGTTTCTGCATTTCTGGGCCTCTATGATGCGTTCCATGGTATAGAGACCACCTGTCCAGCAAATAATACTGGTGAAGTATAAAAACATACTTGAGACGAGGTACTGAGTTATGCCATGTAAAAAAATTGTTCCCGTACACATCTGTGAAGGCAAATACGGGCATCATAAATGTTTGAAAATCCGCAAGGATACACACATATACGAATGTCTGCACATTAGAAAGCATATCTCTTCGCAGAAGTATGCATGTTCAGAATTACACTGTACAGACACTATGCGTTCGTGGGTTTACATCCCTCATCGAGCTAGACTCCCGCCCCCTGTCTCACACAAAATTGCTTGGTCCCTAGCCACATCCAGCACACCAACGGTCTGTCCTCAAGGCTCTCTTCGCCATTCTGGACATTACGGGACTTCGATCCTTATTGTGAAGGGGCTCATTATTTCATTCCCCGCATCACCATCAGCAATGGTGTAGAGTATCGCATGACTGAACTGATGTTCTGAGGCTGGAACAACATAGAAACGACAAACACATACGTATGAATGTGTGTATGAGTGAGCGATTTAAGAGTGAAAGGAGGATGGGTGTGAGAGTGTGGCTGATTTGTCCCCTCAGATGATTCGCCCTTGAAGCTCATTAGGGAGGTCTGTTAGCTTAGCTCAATTTGTAGAGTGATCGATAATCCAGAAGATGTGTGTTGGAGTCCTATACAGCTGCATAGCCTTTTAAGTGACTTTCGTTTTTTCTTTTTTCTTTTTTTTTAAATCGATAAAAACCCCAGTGCGAAAGTAAAATAATGGGACCAGACGAACACAGACAAAGCGACGACACACAGCACTGACTGCAACCATAAGAGTTTATTTCCGTCACTGTCTCCTTTTGAACTAATACCTTCTCTCCACACTAACCACAGCATCACGTGAGAATACATTCTACGCAAGAAAACATTCTATCTTGTCAGACAAGGTTACTGACGGTACACTTATACACGAATTCCCCAATTTCTTTATCGTTAAGCCTTCCAAGTACAGCAACGCCCCTTGTTTCTTGTTTTGATACAAAACTTCTGTACTATTTAAGTCGGGTTCGCATCCATTACACTGTGCGAGGTGCCCACCTAGTGTCGTTTACATTCTTTTACTATTTTTATTATGTTCTCTTAGCCTGTTTTCTTGCGTAGAATGTATTCTCACGTGATGCTGTGGTTAGTGTGGAGAGAAGGTATTAGTTTAAAAGGAGATAGTGACGGAAATAAACTCTTATGGTTGCAGTCAGTGCTGTGTGTCGTCGCTTTGTCTGTGTTCGTCTCGTCCCATTATTTTACCTTCGCACTGGGGTTTTTATCGATTTTAAAAATGTCATACCAACCCGCCCCAGCTTTAACCTTATTCCGTATTTCGTTTTTCATTGGTAGAGTATCGCCCTCGGCCAGACCTCAGCAAAAAAAAAAAAAAAAAAAAACATGAAAGAAACCTGATGAATGCGATAAATCACAACATGCACAATCACAATCACCGAAGCGAAGAGTCTGACGTGATTGCAATCATTTTGACAAGGGATTTGCGACTATCTTAAACAAGTCTTATGCAACATGAATGAGGAGGGAAGGTTTTACGTTTGCGCGCAGCTGTCATATTATCTCGCTGGCCCGAGCAGTGTGACCACACTGTGGCGCTTCACGGCGGTGCGAAAAAGCAATCTCAATACAACCGGACTACGAAATGGCGCGCTTCATGCAATCATTTCATGAGTGCGCCATCACAAGCTGCGACGCTTTGAAGGCCGGCGCGTTTTGCTTGAAGTTGAAACAGGTCACGCTTACCTTTTTTTTTAATTTTTTGGCAAGGTCGATTCTTTTGTGTTGTATCCCGTATCGATGCCGATCCTCATTTGTTGAACTGCGGGGGCAATTGGTGCTTCGTTAGATCCACATTGTTACATAGCCTCACGCTTTTATAACGACTTCCAACCAGACTTTCAAGAAAATCAAAATTAGTCCTGCTTCCAGAACAGTAGTCTGCGTGTACACAAACTCCCCTGCATATCACTTGCGGAATGTAAATCACTATTAAACGTTTGAAGCACAGTATTTCCGAAGCCGGCGACAAAGCCGCGGCATCGTACGCTATCGCCCTTCCGTACGTAAGGGACAGCGTGATGGTTCTGCGCAGTGCGCAAACCGCTCTTTATGTTTTTCGCGTGCGCAAAATCGCCAACGCTATCCTTTACATGCGCAAGGGCGATAACGTATGATGCACTAAAGCTCTCTAATGTATTTGTAGTTTGCTCCATGAAATGGTTCTACATTGCACTCGTTTTGGTCATTACCGGCCTCAGCGGCTTATTGGTGTAGCGTGTTCGCCTTATGATCACAATATCGCGGGATCGAATACGGCCGAGGAACTTTGTGGTAGGGTAAAAGTTGCTTAGAAACGCCGTCTTCCGCGAGGGTCTTTACATTATGGGTGCCGCGTGGTGAGCCTTAATCGCAGGTGAACCTCAGGTGGGGAAAAGCAATCTTCAGACCGACCGCTCTGGCGCCGCTGATGATCTTATTGGTCTAGCGGCGGAGACCCATATTATTACTACAAATCTTCTTCTTCTCCTCCCCAGGAAGATGGCCGCGATCCGCAAGGGAGATTGGCCAGGGCTAATACATTATGATATGAATGTGACAGTGACACTAAGGGCTAGAACCGGTTGGAGCCGGCAACGAATGAAATGAGATTATCTGCGATGACGGGATTCCATTTTCCGGTATGGGACGCACCGAACGAGAGTAATGCGCATAATGAGAGAGGCACGCTGAACCTTAGCAGTGGAAGGGTGAGGGGCTGTAGGCGAAGGCGGCGGTAGGTACTACAGTTGTTGTTCAAAACAACAAAATGTTGTTCTTCCTTTTCTTCTTTTGGCGTTCCTGTGCCCAGGACTGGAAGCCCGCTTTTATTGTAACTCCTATGCGCCAGAATTTACAACCAACAGACTGTCGCTATTTATGATAACATACCCTGTCTCCCCCAAAAATTAAATAGCTGTTTTCTCTCACAGACCGCTCCTGTATCATATCAGCGATGATACAGCGTCAGCCGCTGGCGCTGCGGGGTGGCACGTAGAGCCCTGCGCGGATGAGGCTTTTGGCATCCGCATCCGACCCGCATCCGCACCATACACAACAGTTTACATCCGCATCCGATCCGCTGAGCAAAACGCACCATCCGCATCCGATCCGCAAAAATCCGCACGTTTCGAAAGACGCGTAAGGACCGCCGGAAGCATGTTGGTATAATTTCGGATGCCTCCATGCTGTCACGGAAGGACTCAGTCATGACGACAAGCAAAGGTAAACCTTTCAACAAACGCGATATGGAGAGACTTCTGGAACGCGTGGAACGCTACCTCGTCGGCGCTCGCGCTTTTCGAGACGCCTGAATGCCACCTCTCCCGTCTTGGCGCCGTGCATGGTCAAAGATGAACCAGAGCATGCGCTCGCTGTCGGCTGTCGTCGCGCAATACAAATAAATTGCGGGTGGAAAAATGACAGCACGCGGTATATCCGCATCCGATCCGCTACCGATCCGCTGCCTTCGTATCCGCATCCGATCCGCATCCGACCTCGAGCCATCCGAATCCGATCCGCACACCGCAGGAAGTGCTAAATTTTCATCCGAATCCGCAAGTATATTGCGGATATCCGCGGAAATCCGCTTCCATCCGCGGATAGTGCAGGGCTCTAGTGGCACGTGTGTATTGTTTCTTTATCGTATGAATGCACTAGTAATGCCCCATGATCACGCTTTCTAATATCGCTAACGTGTGACGGCAATCACCAGTGTTACTGTTTTGTCTCGTAGCGCCTTAACCAGCGACAACCAGCGATCCTTGTCTGAGTCAGTACTGTACCGCACCGGCGCTCCAAATAGTTTCCCTATGAGTACGAGATGAAGGACGCCATAGCAGCTACCATTGATTACGCGTACGACTGAAATGGCCGCACACTGTATCAGATGATTGTGATGGTGTGTTATCGTGAATCAAAATGCCGAGCTCTGCCCTCGGCAATGAAACGCCCCACCCATCATGCCTTCATTTTCTCTGGGGTTAATCCTTCTCGTCATACACGTTCGTGAAGGTATTAAGCAGACCTATCATCGTTCATGATAGACAACTCCATGAATGCATGGGTGTATACCTATAACGCATAAAACTCATGCTAGGAAGGCTGCATAAGTGGAAGACTTAAAGAATGGGCTTCAACTCTTCACCCCCAATTCCGGGAGATAAATGTGTAAGATGATTATACCATAATTTGAGGTTGTCAGTACATGATGAAGTATATTTAATGGAACAAAGACTAGAATAAGAATGAACATCGCTGAAACAAGGTCACGAGATTTGCGATGAAGTCGTCTACCTTAACAATGTTTTCTTTTGCATCTCGGAGAAGGTGCTACAATTGGACTGGTATCACCGTTTCCTGCCAAAGAGGGGATTTATAGTCAGGCAGGGAAGAATAGACGCATAGCAATTCATTAGCGGTGATGGTTATGGTGGAAGGGTTCCCCATTGTAGGCCTCACAGAGATAGGAAACGTCACGACTGACGTCCTGGGGGAATGTGCCGACATATGTCTGACGGCGTGTAAGGAAAACACAGGAAAAACCCCAGCCAGCACAGTCGCAGCCTTGACGTGACATGGCCAGCATGCTAACCACTGACCCACGTGAGCTGGTACTAATTCATTACGCTGTGGCATTCCAGTCGACATCTCAGCCAAATAGGCGGCCGCGGGAGATGTCACGTGCTCAACTGTACCAATGGGAACAGCCGAAGGTCTCTCTCCTCAAACAGGTGACGAAAAAGGCGCTGACAAGTGGAATCGAACCTGGATTCATTGATTTGCTCTGAGATACGTTACCACCTGCCATGTGATGCCGATGTGTATGAATCGTGCTGCCGTGGATTCCCGGCGTGAGCGCCTGTTCCCTGAGTCGGACGAATTTCCTGAGTTGCTCGAATTAGTTAATCTCTGGGCGTTCGAAGATTACGTGTTTGTATCGTTCAAGCTTTGGCATGCCTCGGCTAATTGTCGTTGTTTACCTCTCTCTCTCTCTCTCTTCTGCCGTCGAATCTCCGGGCGTGGTGTGTTGATGGGTTTGCGTGGTCAACAATTACGGCGCGTACATTTTTCTCTAACAAGTCCGTTGCCTAGCGGAGTCAAAGTGTTGCACCGGATCCGAAATCGAATCGAAGCCGAAAATAACCGTTATTTTTCGGGTGAAGCGGAGCTGCACAAAACCACCGTCCTCGGTAGCTCAGTCGGTAACTTGCTGGCTTTCTGAGCTCGAGATCGCGGGTTCGATTCCGGCCGAGGGCGGTAGCAATGCCGGGGAGGTAAACATCGCTTCCAGCACCGTGTGTCGAAAATTTCCGGCGCACATCAAAACAACTCCAGGTGGCCCAAATTATACGCAGTCCTACTATACGGCACGAGCGACATGTGACCGCGCAGACAAACCTTACGTGAAACATCACAATACCAGTACCCTTCTTGCACAAAACCAATACTGCCGTCCGTGCGACATACTTATCTTTGCCCTTGTGGCCTACCACACTAGTACTTCATTCCCATACGTTGGTGGAATACCGAGTAGCCAATAACATTGTAACATCACCTCTGATACCATGTCCTGCATCCATTACTGCGGATCTCCAGGCGGCAACTAACGTGACCCGTGCAAGATGAAAGTTACAGAAACGGTTAGCCAGCTGTGGGACTCGAACCCACATCTTCTTCGTTACGGTCTAGGGCTCTACCAATTGAGCTAAGCTAACACACCTCCCCAGCGACTTCCAAGGGTGCGTCATCTGAAGGGACGAGACAGCGATTCTCTCTCACTCATCCTCCTTTCACTCTTACATTTTTGCACACTCATACACACATTCAAACGGCGGGATCGACGCAAGCGGGAACTGTTGAACATGAGACAACTGATGTTCTGAGGCTGGAACAACACAGAAACGACAAACACTACAAAGCCTCAAATGGGAAAATGGGAATCTTTGTATGTGTTTGTCGTTTCTATGTTGTTCCAGTCCCAACCTGAAGAAGTGCAGTCTCTTGCACGAAAGTTCTTGTTAAAATAAATCTTAGTTGCTCCTAACCGTTTTTCATGTTACGTGTGTGATTCCCTCTTCGCTGGCTCCTTGACAGTGTTTCTCTCTTTTTTTTTTTGTTCCCCTTTCCGACGTTCAACGTAACCCAAGAATGAAGCCAAGTGCCATCGTAAGCTTTAGTGTCTCTCTTTCCCGTTTTCGCATTTTACGCCTTAAATAAAGCCCTACTTTTTCCTGCTTTGTGATATCGTTTTGACACCAGAATAGCTCTCCTTCATGGAAAGCGCTCACGGCATCCTTCGGGCGTAGGACATGCCGGCGATGGCTGTATGTACTTCCCAGTGACAAACGCTTCAAGGGAGACAGTATCCCGGCTTCCGGATTCTTACAGGCCACACTTGTTATACCGGAGTACAGAGAGGCATTTGCTTCTTTCGTAGTTGATTGTGAGCTCTCCATGCACAGATCCCAGGCCAATGTCGATATTACGACACTGGTGGTAAAAGGGCTTGCCGTTGTCGGCGTCACAGAGGTGGGCATGCAACGTTACCATTAACGCCCGGGTGGAATGTGTGTCCAGGGCTGACTTGTAAGGGAACTCGAAAACCCGAGACAGCGCAGCAGGCATTGGGATTCGAACCCGGGTGCCTTCAAGTCTCGACGTGACGATGTCATACCCTGCTCTCAGACCATTCTACCTCAAAAGTACGGCAAAGGTCCCCCCCCAGCAAACCACCAACATCCAAAAGATATCCCAGAAAGGTCGGATATGTCACAGATATCACACCTGTCACATGGACGTCACATGGACATCCAAAATTTTGCGTTCGTGAATGACTTTTTCTTTATGCCTCATAGACGTCCCATGGATATCCTTGATGTGACATTTCCGAATGTCGTGTTTTCAATGTCTCATAGACGTAACACGGTGGACGTACTTAAGTGTTTGCAAAATGTGACTACAAAAGTTGCATTTTCATTTTTTTTATAATTCCGGCTTAATATATGCCATTCGAGTACTATCAGGGTTCCCGAGCGAACAAAAAAACAACAACTAATTTTGGCTGAATTGGAACAGAAGAAAAAACAAAATTGTGTGCTTCTTCCTTTTTTTTTTTCAAGATATGTTTGCAGTACGGGCATTAAAGTGCATTCAGAGGCTGTTTCAAAGTTGCAGCTAATCTGAGAAAGACAAACAGCACTTTTTGTATTTTTGCCACTGCTAGACGTACTGCAGTGACTTCCTCGCTGTTGTAGGATATCTGATGGCATTATTATTATAATCCTTTTATGTTCATCATTCCTTTTTGCTTATTTTTCTTATTTTTGTTTCTCCCCCAAGATAAGCAAAGAAACATAATGATTGGTACTGTGCAAGGCCCTTGGTCATCATTTCACTTCCCATGCGAGAGACATCATTAATGTCTGCCAAGAAAGACTGAGTGAGGAATGCCCAACCAGTTGTCGCATTTGAGGTCAGCGTATACCTCGCGAAGTGGGCCACGGTTAACATTTCATACAGCCTTATCTTACCTAATGTGCCACAACTCGAGGAATCTGCGGGTACCCCACCTTTGTTCGCGACCCAGACTAAGTGCATTCATGTAGCTGAAGCTGTGGCTAGTTGTCCAACAATAATCAGGCAATTTTGTCTTTGACCTTGTTGCATTTGTGGCACGTGATTTACAGAGAACCACAAACTCGACAAGGTCAGAGTCAAAATTTTTTTATCATTGTTGGACAACAGGTAACAGCTTCAACTACATGAATGAACTTAATTTGCGTCAGTGTTTGCGAACAAAGGTGGGGTCCCCGCACATTCATAAAGATTAGACCCTATGCAATGTTAAGCGTAGCCCACTTCCCGAGGTATACACTGACCTTAACTGAGGCAACTGGGCATTCCTCACTCTGTCTTTCTTGGCGGACACTGATGATGTCCCCCCAGAAATTACATGTTTGAGTAAATTACTTTGTGTTGTTCAGTTAAGTCGGTGTGTAAACCTTTTTTTATAATAGTCATTTACTGTGATGTGATGCTAGCACACACATTTGGAGGTTCCTGTTGTCTCTCTTGGTCTTCCTGGTCTTGATTTTGGAATAGGTTGTAGAGGCAAATAAGGCCTCTGGCAAGGACAAGAACGGCAGTTGCTTATCACAGCCTGTGACTAAAGCATATGGATGTCGTGCTTCAGTTTAGTAAATTTAGTAAATAGGAAGGACCATGTTCCTAATGGTCGTCTTGTGTGGCCAACCTAGCCGAAAAAAAGGAAATGGTCCAGTTGGAATTTCTAATTGGTTCGAATGGGACCCAACAGGTCCCATGTCAAAACCTGTTGGATCGTTCAGTTCCAATTGGACTGTCCAGGTGGTAGTTGAGCACCAATTGGAAGGTCCATTTGGTTTCATGCACTCCAACTGGACACTCAATTGGACATAATGGGTCCAATAGGTCGTTCTGATAGGGAACTCCAGTTCCATTTGGTCTCTCGGTCTCCAACTGGTCCGCCCAATTAGCAGACAATTAGCAACTGTTGGCCCAACTGGCAACTGATTCCAATGTAGAGTTGTAAAGTAAGTGATGTTACTCAGTATTCTCAATACAATTAGTCAGTGCATCCCAGCAAACCATTAATATCCATGGGACATCCCTACAAGGTCGCGAACGTCCTGAATATCTCGACATCCATAAGATATCTATGGGATATCGCACAATTTCATTGCGTTTTGGGCTTACTCCAGTAAACAACAGATGTCCCTGGTATGTTGGAAGGATATCGCGCTCTGGATGTTTGAATGTCCCATGCCAAGCAGCCTGCAGATCCTAGGGATGTCTATGGGAGATCCAGGAAATATCTTTATATATTTTACCTGAATTAAAAACACAGTAGTTGATAGGAAGGGATGTCAGAAATGTTGTTGGGTGTACTGTGGGTTGATGCAGAAACACAGGAATTGCGAAGATACATCCTCGTCACCGTTACAAATGGTTTACGCCACGCTACCCCTGATGAACGTGTGTGTAACGATTTGTATTTCAGTATATGTTCCATCCAGCTCGCAAATAGAGGTTACTGCGGGTTTTTCCAAGTGGTCCAAGTGAGGCGGGCAGGGTTCGGCACTTATGCTGGCGTGTCCCACGGTGTTGCTGTGCTGTGATGAATCCTGTTAGGCTAAGGTAATGTTTTTGTTCCCAATAGTATCAAATGGGTTAAAACACACAATAAATATTATTTGCTGGAACACAGTTGCAGTGGTCTCTACGCACTCTACAAACACTAAATATCTGATGCTCAAAATTGTTAAAAGCAAAATATGTACGATATTCGTAATCTCCCGTATATATCCAAATATCCGTGACGGACGTCGCAGAGACTTTCAGTGGATCTACAAACATGGCAGAAATGCTAGTTCCAGGGATATCGCATGGATGTAAAACGGATCTGTGGCAAACTCCACTGGATATCCAAACGTCCCGGGCGAGATATCTTACGGATATTTGCTGGATGTATCTGGTTTGCTGGGATGTGTACCTAAACTATTAATGCTATCAATAAGCAACAGTAATTTATTACAGCATATACAGTTTACAGTACAACAGTTTATACAGTATTTTATATTTTAAGGATTAGTTCGTCCCCCGGAGAGCGAGATTTTTCGATACAGCAGAAAATGCGTAAATTAGGTTTCATAGCCACAGCTGGATAGAATATAAAATGACAGCGCCAAAGAAAGTTCGTGGTTCTACATCGCACGAGTAAAGCTTTCGCTGTCTTCACTTCAGTTTGAAATCGAAACTTTGATGCTCTCATCGTCATGTCTGACGCAGCGCATTGGCATCACCCCACAATCTGTTTGAACAAGTTTCCGTTGGCGTCGGTCGCGTCGATTGTGTAGCTCCGTGAATGAAGCGTTTCGTCTGGTTTTTCAAACTGTGTAAGAACGCGAACATAATTGTATCTGTGTCGTGAGCTGCTGTGTTATGCGTAGAATTTTCTCTTCTCACCCGTGCACCAGCTGAGTTACGAGAAAGGACAAGCGGCCCGTGTATGACAGTTGTGAATTTCCTGAACTCTCAAATCCGAACTAAGGTGGGTGATAGTAACTCGATAGATATGTATGTTTATCTGAACCTCCCTTGTGTGATCACGTCCCACGTGTCATCGCCTTGCGCCAGATAGCTAATAGCTTTTTAATAAAAACCTGGTGTATTGTTTTCGTTTCGAAATGACCATTGTAAAGTACTTTGTTCTGAGCGGTTCTAGTCAACAAGACTAGTCCCAACGTACAATAAACAAGTTGTTACCTCCTGCATATGTTCGTGTGGAATATTCACTGATGAAACCGTAGCTGTAGCCCTATGTGGCAGACCCGGTAGGGCTACTTGTTTCCAATTGGAGACCCTACTGAGTTCACCTGGACCATTTGGGGGGACCAATTGATTTCAACTGGTTTCAGTCCAACGGGTGACAAAAACACAAATGGAATACGAATTGATTTGAATGCGAAAATGTCCAATTGGATTAATTCCTTTTTGTTTCGACTGGGAATCTCATGGACAGATAGAATTTGTTGTAATGCTTGCTTTTACTTAAACTGTATTGTGTTAAGAACTTCGTTTTACCGTACCATGACACACTTTTCTACGCTGTACTGTGTACATTTTGCAATGCCGCACAGTAGTACATTTTGATACTGAGAAGTTTTGACATGCTCTTGTTCAGTAAAGTGTTACATTGCACTGTGATAAACATAACACTGCCATAAATTTAGTCATGTGAAACTGTGATAAAAACACTTGTGTAGTGTGTTGTGATATGTTTTTCTATGCTGCACGTGGTAAACTTTGTAATGCCACAATCTGCAATACATTTTGCGATAAATTGTATACCATAGTCGTAAATAAACAAGATTATATACCTTACTAGAACACTTGAGATGTTGCTGGTTAGTATAGTGCATTGCCTCTGCAGAAGCTGCTATCATGGTGATGAAAACAAGTACAACATTAACACAATGCAGGGATTTAAACAACATCCTGGGAACATCCTGCGGTGACATCTGTGCAACATTTCTGCAATGTCGAAAAATGTGGACAAATCAAGTCTCCTGGATGTACATGTGACATCTACAAGCTCTCTGAAATAATCCCTGGGATATCCAAATATCTTGTGGCGACATCTGTGGGACGTACCTCAAATGTGGAAAACCGTGGAACAAATTAAGTCTCCTGGACGTACATGTGACGTCTACAGGCTCTCTACGAAAATCCCTGGGATATCCAAACATCCAGGTTGGGATATTACCCGGACGTCACTTGTACATCTATGGTTTACTGGGGCCGTGTACGTACGGCAGACAGACGCGCTTCGCGATATCTGAAAAGTACGGCAAGGGACCCACGTGAATGTACAGGGTATGGAGGGCGGCATCCCGCCGTTCCGTAGGTGGCGGTCGCGGAAACCTTTCGAATCACATGACCTTCACAGAGTGCCCACGCATGCAAGGCGGAGCCTGCTCGCTCAGTGGATCCAGCGATTTCAATCGTTTTCAAGGTCCCCCGATCATCAACTTGCTCTTGTGCTCGACTGAGGTCTGTGTTCTAGGTTGATTGTGAGTATTCGTTTACCTGACTTCTCCAATTGTGCCATGTGTGGCACGCAAGAAAATGTCCAACAGCACGCGGCATCAGAAAGTATAACTGACTCGGGAGAAGACGTTTCGTAAGCTGCATCGTGCATCTCTAAAGTAACCGGCAACGTAACACTTTGCTCTGCGTCACAGAGCGGGGTTGATCGGAACTGACATATTAGTTGTTCTGTAACAACAAGTGCACAATAATATGCCCCGTACATATTATGAAGAGCACACTTGAGGAAAAAAGGTAGGATTTCTTACTCAAGCTGGTAGAAGTACAATACTTCTACCATTTCGGGTCAATCCACGCACGCCTTCTCCTCCGCGGGTATAATCGGCGCCGTCCCTTTTCCCTGGCTTCTATCTCTCAGGCTTGCTCTAGGAAAAAAAGGTATAATTTCCTACCCAAGCTTGTAGAAGAACAGTTTTTACTTTGTACTTTGTTTCTACTCCGCAGTTATACCCACAAGGTAAAATTGGTTTGAGTAGAAATGTGGTTGCAATGGGTGAGATGGGTAGAAAATTCTACCGTTTTCGTTCTTCGGGTGCAGTGAGTGTCTTCCTATGCATTGGAAGCTTCTCCTCCTGTACCTGTACGTAATAGGAAGTAAAGAACTCCGATAAATTCAAGAGCATTAAGCTGAGCTTAGAATTTAAGCTGACTTCGCTAACCTTTTCCGTATTCCCAACCAGTTTAAACAATATATCGACTTTCTTATTTTACATCCCACAATATGCTTGAATAGGCCCAATTGCACTTTGATCTGGGTGCCTGTCGCGTCATCGATAAGGAAGAAAACCATAGTCAGAGGGCCGGTTGACCGCAGAAGACAGCGTAACTTGTATTACTGTTCCTTTAATTTTGTATCAGTGTTTTCTAGGTCACGCGAGTTCCTTGGTCGTATTCAGAACATCAGCGGCTTGATATTTGTTATCAGGGATATACTTGCTGCACAAAGGATTTTGCTTTAAAACCGAGCAAAACCCTCAGCTGAATTAAAACGAATTAAAACAACATCAAACGTGCAGTTGACGTTCACTAGGACAATAATATCCAGAGCAGTTGCTGTAACAACACTCCTCCGCGTCAGATGCTTACGGGAAATATTACCATACTATCTAAAAATATCTTTATAGAAGAATCTACCTCAGAGGTGTCTAGGTAATGGGGCGTAAGTAACTATTTCTAATGAAGCTTCCTGAGCGTTAAACAAAACTATATTCAACATAACGTAATAAGAACTTAAAGCAGAGTTGAATAGTAAAAAAATACATATGTCGAGTTCGTGTGCTCTTCCTTGCATCAGATTCTCCTTGTTTCATGAGTATCCACTAGAACTCTCCCTGTTTGCAAACAAATGACGTCATGGTGTTCGACAGCGCCCCTAATTTGGTAGAGTTGAACTACGCTCGAAGGTAAGGGGCGAACAAGGCCACGCCCGAAAGCCACGGCCTTGGTTCACAGTTTCTAACCACGTGTGCGAGAAGCGGAATTTCATAGCTGAATGTTTACATACAGTTTACATACAGTTTTTACATACGATGTCCCTGCTATTGTCTTGCACTGGTAGGAAGAGCACACATGTTTACATGAGACTTCTCGCGAACTCACTGTCATGGAAAAACCTGCGCTGTCAAACGGCTGCAAGACAACCGCAGGGCCATCTCGTTTAAACATGATGATGAGATGACCGCACCTGGCAACAGGCCAGAAGAGTCACAGATGCTACGCGGGCAGGAGACAAAAACCACAGGGGTGGTATCTAATGTATTGCTCCGTAGACGAACGCGTGTTGGGCGAACGCGGTGCATCTCGGACAGGTCCTGGTCGCACGTCTGAGCAAACATCAAGGCACATGGCGACGCCCGTGATCTGCGGCCAGACCTTTTGTAAACAATGCGGTTGTTGTTTCTGCGCGACGTTCTCGATGTCCTTTGAACCCAGTAATTATTTTTATCCGATAATATCGCATTAAAACGCGCTGTTTTGCACATAAGGCCTCGTACTGTTGACGACTTCCAAAGATGTGTGATGGCCGTGCGTTAAGACCCACTGCGCCGACGCGATGTACTTAAACTAAGGAGCAATGGACCACCATGTTGCGGAAGAAACACCGCGCAGTTTACGCCTGCAAAATACGTTCATCTCTTGGGTTTAGACGACGGAAAGCTGCCGGTAAGCCGCAAAACGACTTGTAAACAAAGTCACATGACCTCAAAATGATTTCTTCTATGACGTGCGACCAGGAGAAGATGACAGTTTTGCTAAAAGCACCTGCTTGAGGGTACTTACAACAATGGCGGGTTTTTGTTACTCCTGACAAAAACAATGGAACACAATATGGATTGGGACGCGCCTCTCTACTACGAGAACGTACGGTGGCGAACGGGTTCGACGCATAATCCGGGATAAAAAAAGTAGTTTTGACCGCGACCTACAAGATTATAGCGACCATGTGAGAATCGGCAACCCCCATGAGAAGCCCGTCCGCACGATCCGCTAGGGGCGCTACTCACCGGCCCGCGAGATCTATATCATGATTGGACAATGAAAATTTTAATTTTGAAACCGGACAAGCAGACGCCTGACCACAGTAGCATACGACAGCAACAGCCCTTACGAAACCGCGTAGAATGATGATGATAATCACCTTTAGAAAGACGCATCTCCTGTGGGACATCCACTGCTTATCCGAAAATACTCATGTGAGCTGAAGTACAGAGTACTGCCAAAATTGATTAAACAATAGCCGCGCCGATGAGTAGCGCCACCGCTACCTTCTAAATGTGGCGCTGGGAAGTGGTTCCTATGACGTAGGTCGTAGTAGGTCGTGGTTTTGGCTTGATTTCGTTCCTCATCGTCATGTCGCCTCCACGGCGCGTGGCTCTTTACGGACGTACTGGAGAGCTTGGCTATATCCGTGTCGCACGTGCTGTCGATATCAGCGCAACTTATCGTGGTTGTGTGGGACCCTATCCTCTGAGGCATGAGCCTTAGTATGTTCGATTTCGCTCACTGACGCACAATTCCGTTTATTCTTTTGTTTTGTGTTGTTTTTCTTTCACGGCCAAGGTCGTTATGATCTTCGTTTACACCATTACTACCATAGCATTACTTCCATCTCACACAACTTCACATATATAAGAAGACGATGAGGTGTTTTCTGCTTTGATTCGTAGCGTACAATATTGTTTGAGAGCTTATTCATTGTCTACTCTTGTTTTTGTTCTCCTTCTATCTCTTTATGCGTGACAACTTTCGTGCGTGTTGCAAAATTTCTTACATCCGTATATTTGAAAATGCTTTCTCTTTGTGTTTTCTTTTTTCTCTCCTTTTCATTTTCAATAATGACTATTACATGGCCTTTGTCCTACACTGAATTCTATTGCTTCGCAATGTTCGACACAGCCTGCCATTTCGGTTAAATTTTGCGTTTATTTTAAGCACAGTGATAGTAAAAGCAGAAAAAAAATCTCGCTATCTTTGTGTGTGGGTGTGCCTGTGCACGGGATTGGTGGGATGCTTTCAGCTTCCACTGTGTGGAGTGCAGCTACATCTGTAGCATAGCTATTGGACCATAAGCACATAATTGTACTCCGCAAATGGTACGATAGTTTCACCTTTGAAGCAGGCCTTCTATACTCTGAAAATATTTCATGTCCGTTTTCGGCTAGTACAGTAAAATTAATGTACTAACTGTTTCTACCTAAAAGCGATAAAACCCCGGTGCAGGGGACACAAAGAGACAACACAGACGAAGCACTTTTCAGTGCTTCGTCTGTGTTGTCTCTTTGTGTCCCCTGCACCGGGGTTTTATCGCTTTTAGATGTACCACCAATCAGCCCGGTTTTTATCGCTTTTTAACCTCCTGTTTCTACCTGGCAGTTCTACCTGAGAAACACTCATTGCGGTCAGAGGGCAGCCCAGCCCGCAACCCAGCAAGATCCTGTTATTTACTTACTTTTCTTGGCGCACACTGCCATTGATGAGATCGGTGCTGAGTAGGAGAACCGTGATTATTAATATCGACGGTTCCTGACTCTAGGCTTGCGCTTCAGTCAGGATCCTTAATGAGTCTCTACTACTGGAGGACTGAACTCTGCGTTTTCCTTGTAGGCGTCATCACGGATGCAAAGGCTACTTTCTTAGCAACCAGGCTATTTGAAAAATGTATGAAGGATCTCATGTTTCGCTACAGCTTGGATGCCTACACCATACAAAAGGCAAGTATCAACTCGTCCCTTTGAACACAAGGGTCTTAGGTTAGCAACGTAAACAGCGGGGTCTGAAGGTACAATTAATGAAAATCACAGTATTTAAGCAGACCAAAGTGCAAGCAATGAACTAGAATAGGGCAGTTGACAGAAACTCGGCGAACCCATCCCACTCTGGCTACTCACACTGAGAGCGTGATGTCCTCCCGTCAATGTGAGAGGTGAGTCTATCACCCTGATAGGAGGACGTCACGTTCCACATGACCTTCTGATCGCCCACCTCGCACACCCAAAAACATCGCAAACCTACGCACTGCTGACGATGGCCCAATAAGGCCGAAACAGGTGTCCAGTCCTGGTGTGCCGACATGTGGGGCTTATAAATAGCAGTAATACTAGTAATATATTTATACATAACTCAGTGAGAAAGAAAATAAAAGCAGAAATATATATGCAATTTGCTCCCCACATCCCCATCAGAAATGGGGTAGAGTATCGCCTCTGGCGATGAACTTCCCCACTCTCCTTCTCAAAATAAAGTTGTTGTTGTTACTTGTCGAGACATGCATTATCCAATCACGTTTTATTTCAGGTGCTTACATTTTTAGCATGTTCTCAAAGGGGTTGTTCTAAATAGAGCAGCAAACCATTAATATCCCTGGGACATCTCTGCATGATCGCGAACGTCCTGAATATCCGAACATCAATAAGATATGCATAGGATATCCCAGAGCGACATTTGCGTTGTGGTTTTACCCACTAAACAACAGATGTCCCAGGTAAGTCTACAGAATGTCGCGCTCTAGATATTTGGATTCCCATGTATAAAGCAGTTTGCAAAAAGCTGTTGTGGGGTTTGTAGAGTATCCACGATTCCAGAGTATCCAGGAAGAGACCAGGATTTGAGCACTCATTGAACGTCTCAGAGACGCCACCACGATGTAGCCTTGAGACATACGGATGTGTGGGACGTTTATGAAATCTTGTTCTGCCAATTTTGTAGTAATGTTTCGTTAGTACCGGGAGCAAGCAAAAAGTGAGCGTGATATACAGAGTGAAAAATAAGAACGTTCGCGGGTGCTGCTGGCTCTGCAACGTATTTACGTAGCGTTCTTCAAGCGACAGAGTAGTAAACGTATTTGTTTTACAGCTCTACTGAGTAGGTAATCACATTCAAGACGATAACCTGAATTAAAAACGCAGTATTTGACAGCCAAGCCTTTACGAATATGATGAGACAGGGAACGATTAGAGCAGAAAAGGAGAATAGGTACCATCCCCGTACCACACGAACGATAACAGGGGTGAGCACCGATAGTAAAAGAGAAAGCTAGGAACAGTAAAGATCAAAGAATGACATAAAAGACAAATGAGAGTGAGTAAATTGAGTAAATGAGAGCAAAGTAGAAAGTACCCCCAACAACAACAAAGCGAGGCCGCAGCCGGGGAAACAGACAATGCACACCCCATATTTATTAATAATCAAAAAGCAAAAGTGAAACGTACAATGCAATTCAAATCTTCTTCATGGACCTCCTCCTGCTGAGCTCCATTATATAAACACAAACAGAAAAAAAACCAAGCCCCAGCCTCCGTGCCCAAAGTGTCCAAAGATGTCCACGACTAAAACAGATCATCAGAGCAAAAAAGAATCCAACAAAGAATAATTTCAAAGTAAACACAAAAACATGTATTAAAATAAAATCACACCCGGCAAATCGTAAGTATTAACCAATTCAGAGAAAAAGAAAAAAATTAGTAACGCGCCAGGAGTACTAGTAGTACACCACCTCCATTCAAAGTAGTAGCAGAACCCACCGAAACGTGGCCAATAGTAGCACCAAAAGTCAAGGAACATGGTAAGTAATGGCACAAAGTACACCAGGGTAGGCGTGACTTTGCCAGAACACAACCAATGAGCGGCCATCAACCAGGGACACTGAGGCATCTAGCATCAGCCCAATTAGACCTACACCGATGGGACAGAACTCCCATCTCACCTCACCACCAAGGCATAGAACGTTCGATGAATTCGTGGTGAGGTGAGATTGAAGTCCTGGTTCCAGTTCTCTTGCCCAATAACCATTTAAAAAATGACCTAAACCTTCGAACGGAACAGGGACACAAACAGGCGCCACAGCGCCAGCTTATGTGTTATCACTCCAGGTAGAGGTGGCCCAGCCTCCTCTTAGGTAACCCATTTCCATGAATGTAAATTGGATGAGACAGCGCAAATCGATTCCGACACAGTGAATAGCTTGGTCTCAGTGTGGCACGGTCTTGATTTCATCGAATCTAGACAATAAAATGTGGGCCGTTCAAAAGCCTGGCTGCCCATAGTGTCCAAGTGTGACTGTGACTGGAGGCACTTTTTCATCCGACAAAGGGCTTGCAGTGGGATGATTCATCCTTCAGGATGCCGAACTGGAAGTAATGCTGGGAAGCCTCCAGTAACCTCTGGGCCTGAAGTCACTTCCTTGGAATAATTTTGGGCAAAGGATAGTGGCGTTGTTCTTCTGCAAATATCTGTGGGAACACACGAAATCACTGATAAGGCTCAGCAGGTCAGATTTTTGACTACTAAGAAAGCTTTACACCATCAAAAGTATCACAATACCAGTAATACATCAGGTATGTATGTCATAATACTGATAGAAATACATTTCGAAAATGAGTATTATGATACATAATACAAATATTCAAAAGTATTGCACTCAGTTCTCTCGCGACATAAACCCCCAATTATTTATTTATTCAAAAGTATTACAGTAAGAATATTACTATCACTGTGTACGCCTGCTTGAAAGTTACACAACGTGAAAGCTAACCAAGCGACCGAAAAACCAAAGAGGAAAACAAACATGCCAAATGTACAGAAAAGTCGTATAAACTAAACTGGGTGTCACAAAATAAATACACCGGCTGAAGCTTCCAGTCTTGTACATTAGAATAGGCTATCCGGTTTGAATATCATGGTCTCTGGGGAATCATATGTAGCTACCGCTAGGGGCCAGAAAGAAGGCCCAAAAGCCCAGACCTAAAGCTCCAGAAATCGAATACCGTGTGTCAAATGGGAGTCGGGTCATAAATGCGACCTGCATATACGTGAAGCTTCACCCAGTTTTTGATGTACCTAGCCAATGACAGGTCAAAATACAGTTCCGTATTATTACAAGCCATCCAGTGCTTATACTTCACCCTTTTTTACTGGTTGCCACCATTTTGAAGAAAATTGATTGATTGGATTGAAACGGATAGTATCGGTGACGCACCAAAATGATGAATTGTCTGCCCACGCCTAGAAGACCCACTTGCATGGAGAGAGGAATGTTGCGAGACCTCAGAATTCTTGAAATGGTTACTGGCAGGAGTGAGTAGGCTAGCAGAGCCGTATAACCGCTTCTTTGCAGCAGACAGCACCCTATGAACTTTTAAGTCACGTAACATAAGTAGATTGACTAAAAAAATGTGCAAGATTTATGTGTAAATAATATTCAATGCTATATTGCTTGCTTGTCAGTGGCATCTTTCTTGCTGTTTTGTTAGGACCTTAACTAGGCCTTATGTTGGTGACGAAACAATTTCTTTTAGCTTAAACAATTATAACAGATCTGAAGTTTAAGCGCAGATGCGTACATGATAAAATACACTCAGAGTGTGAAATTAAAGTATTCTGTGAATATATTTTTTCACAAAATCTCCACTTCACCGTTCCAAACATCATCCTCCATTCTGGAGAAATTTTGTTGCCATAGCAGTCTCCATGGAGAACCGCAACAATTGACATACGCCAAAGTTTGACAGACAGGACGAACCTATTTCTTAGCCTCCTCCTAATGTCCAGACTCCTTTTTAACACATGCCACCCCAGAAATCGAAATGGAGTGCAAGAACCATGCTACTGTAGCTGCACATGCAGACATCTCATTCGAGACCACTATGAAGACGATGATGCAGTCAATGGATCATCACTCTATTACTTTGTTCTACCTGTGTTTATTTTGCTAGGGTTTTGGCAGGTTTAGCACGCCTAATGCTTCATTGTTCGCCACTGGTTGTACGTCCCACAACTACACAGTCACACCACTCAAATGCAACATAGGTTGCTCTGCACAAACCCTCTACGTGTGCACACATCGCTATTAATATGATAGCGTTACTGTCCCCCTTACGAAAGAATCGTGATGCGGTCTGTCTGTAGCCACGAAAGTGGAGTGAGGCGCTCCGGGGTGAGAGAAGGAGTGATGCTGGGGAGAGGGAGAGTATATGTCGAGAGCGCGCTGAAGTAGGTGACGGGAAGAGGAGGACGGCAAGTACGCTGTGACGTGCATGCGAGGGAAGTTGAGGGCACGTGGAGAACGCGACGCTGCGCGCCAGAAGTGCAGCATTATGTAAGGTCGTGTGAATGGTTGTGTCCAGTTGTGAAGGAGAGTTCTCAAAGAATTTTCAAGTTTTAATGTCAACACTTCTACGTCGATCCACCAATGGATCTACCATGTATTTTTATAAGTGGTGCGAGCCAACGCAAGTAACGCCAATTTTCTCTCCATTGCCACATGCATCGTTTAGCAGATGCATTCCGACGACCGTCAGACAGTTGGTCTGTGTAACAATATGTTCTCTTTTCTTTAGGGCCTTCACATTGGGTGCGTCTCGCTCCGCTTTTGTTACCACAAGTATCCAATCAAAGCAAACGTGAGTCCAGATTTTTTGTGCTGCACGCTCAACACACACCGGCTTCAAAAGCGGCTTCAGTTACAATCGTCGTATCCCCGTTAGACTGAACATGACGTTAGGTATCCCTATCCTATATATGTTTGGGATGTACAATTTGATCGTGCACTCCCGGCCGAGTACAGCTGTTTCGCCCTACGTGGGACTCTTCAGCCCGGCGCAGGGAAGTGACACGATCTTCGGTCGGCTCTAACACTGCGCCTCGGAGAGACGTCAATGTTCCACGGAGAAGGCGCTACCTGTGGAAGCCGCAGTACAATCCAGCAAGTACATATACAAAGGAAAAATAGCAAAAGCTCTACAGCTGCACGTTGAGCATATGTTTACACTTCGATCCTGCAGTCCCAGTCGAGTACAGCTGTTTCGTCCTACTTGGGACTCGTCAGCCCGGCGCTGGGAAGTGACACGATATTGGGTCGGCTCTAACAGTGAGTCCCCGCGAGACGTCAATGTTCCATGGTGACGGTTGCATTGCGACCTCCACAGGTGGCGCCGTCACCGTGGAACATTGACGTCGCGCCGAGATGCACTGTTCGCGCCGACCGAAGATCGTGTCACTTCCCTGCGCCGGGCTGACGAGTCCCAAGTAGGGCGAAACAGCACAAACAACAGCGAAACAATAGATTAAGATGGCTTTTATGGCTGCACGCAGAGAAATCGATACTCATAGGACGAAGCGAGAGCACCAGAGGACACGTGTTGCGCCGTGTTTGCGGCTCGTCAGCTCTGGGTAGCTGCGCATCGTTCGGAATTGACAAAACGAGGGGTCGTTCAGCGAGCGATATACACCTGGGAGGGCGGCTAAGCACTCCTCAATGCCACAGTGCAAGCCAGCGAATTATAATGAAGGGGGAAAAGGCCATTAAAGAAACAAGTAAATCACACTAGAAATCGATACTCATAGGACGAAGCGAGAGCACCAGAGGACACGTGTTTCGCCGTGTGTGCGGCTCGTCAGCTCTGGGTAGCTACGCATCGTTCGTAATTGGCAAACCAGGGGTCGCTCAGCGGGCGATACACACCTGGGAGGGTGACTGAGCACTCCTCAATGCCACAGGGCAGTCCAGTGAATTATAATGAAAGGGATTTTTAATTAATTTAGGAATTAATTAGGGAATTAATTAAGCAATGAATTAATTAGGTTTTTTTTATAATGGAAGGGATTTTTTTCTCCTTCATCATAATTCACTGCCTTGCACTGTGGCACTGAGGAGTGCTCAGCCACACTTCCAGGTGTATATCGCTCGCTGAGCGACCCCTGGTTTGCCAATTCCGAATGATGCTCAGCTACCCAGAGCTGATGAGCCGCAAACACGCCCTGAGCCCTGTGAAGGGGCTCGTTACTTTATTTTCCCCATTCCAACCAGCAATGGGATAGAGTATCGCCTGTGGCGATGAAACTCCCCACTCTCCAAGGTCAAAATAGAGTTGTTGTTGTTATGGCTGCACGCAATGAAACAGATACTCATGGAACGATGCGACAGCACCAGAGGACACGTGTTTCGCCGTGTTTGCGGCTCGTCAGCTCTGGGTAGCTGGGCATCGTTCGGAATTGGCAAACCAGGGATCACTCAGCGACCGATCTAGAGAGACGCAATGCACGCTGTGCATGACGCTGTGTGATATGATTGGGAGGAGAGCAAACAGAGGGCTGTGATAGTGTTTTGCGGTACTGTTTCGTCGGTATTTTGAAGTATTGTCCCAGTAATTGTTGTGATTCTTGAAGTAGTGTTTATTGGAAATTAGTAGCAGGTCATTTCTTCATCGTGCATTGCTTAGGTATCACGTGACGGGAATACTCCGCTCATAACTTTTTTAGCTGTTGCGGGGCGCAACCTACCATCCAATTTAACTTTTCAAATTTATGCTGTGTAATGATTAATGCGCTTTGAGTGGTTAGGCTCTGTGTTGAAGCATCACACAGGCAAATACTACCAGGTCGCACACAGAAACAGGGTGGGGGGTCAAATTTCACTTTACAGTTCCTTTAAGACTCCTAATTGACCGCATGGCTATGCATAATGTGTACGACGTTGTACGTTTCATATCGGTCATGCATGCGAAGCTTATAGTACTTGGGCTTCCGGTCAAGAACGCGATAAGGGCCGTCATAGCGCTGTTGCAAAGGTTTTCGTGAGGCATCGTGCCGCACGAAGTTGAGGTAGAGAGGGCGGGATCCATGAAGACGGGACGAAAAGGGAATGAGCGGGGTGCAAGAGGTCTCAGGGTACAGCGAAACTCACTCGGCCGGTAAAGGGGTCAGCAGAATTGGCGGGCTCGAGGAACACTCCAGGCATGGGTATGGGCGTATCATAAAGAAGCTCCGCCGCACAACAACCGCAGTCAATCTTGAGCGTCGTGCGGAGACTGAGGACAACGAGTAGTAAGTGATCACCCCAACGCGTCGGGTCTTCCTCGGCACGTTGTGCAGCCTTGGGCTGGCGATGTAGTCGATCGACCATCCCATTGGCGGAAGGGTGGTACGCGATAGTGTGGAAGTGCCGAGAACCGACGAAGTGACACAGACGTTGAGAAACTTGGGATGTGAATTGTCGCCCCCGGTCGGTAGCGCAGTCAGAGGTAGCAGCTGGAGACCCGGACCTGGCGGCCCAGGTCGAGAGGAATGTCTTGCACGTTCTACCGGTGGTGATGTTGATGATGGGGAGGACTTCGGCCCACCGTGTGAAGGGATCGGCACAGGTGAAGAGGTAAGAGTGACCAATTAAGGGCGGTAGGCGATGTCTAGGTGAACCTGCCGGAAACGGGTGGCAGGGGAGGGATACTTCTGAAGCGAGGTAACCGTATGCTTACGCATCTTGGACTTGCACCTCCACCTCCACCTCGGCGTGCATTCAGGGCCAAATGCAGCATGTCATGATTAGGGTTGTCAGTCGGGATATCCCGAATCCCGGGATCCCGGCAAATTTTTAACGTTCCGAAGGCCCGGGATTTCGTGAGAGCAAATATGACAGCAAAATCAAACACCCATAGGTCATCAGGCACAGTCTCACTCCTTCGTAAGGAAATCACACTTTTTATGACTGTAAGGGACAGAGGACCGCTGCCTACGCGTGCGTACAGATATTTGCTGACTGTCGTTTCCTCTAGCGCAGAAGCTGAACGGACCTTCAGTTCGGCAGCCATTATTTGCACAAAAGTTCGCTCCGAACTGTGAGACACCACACTCGCGTCGCGTTTTAATCATTGTACAGTGGGACAAGCACGCAGCGACGGTGTTGCAAACCGTTTATTGTTCCGTTGCTTTCCATTCGTTTTTCTTTTGTTGTTGTTGCTGCTGTTCCTCATTTAAGTGGAATATTACATCGTTTGAGGAAATTACAAAGTACCTGTTACTTAGAGTGCAGTGGGATTCACCTTCTTTTCGCGTGCAACAGTGAAATGCAGATGAATAAAAAAAGGAGTGGCATTATTATACCACGCAAAAAAAAGTAACCATTTCGCCGTCACTATTTTACCAATGTGGTTACACTGCTATTTTTCGAGCTTTCTTTCAGGGAAAAGTAGAACTGAGAAAGCACACATGAACTGCGCACAGCGCGTCGATGTGGTCACTTGAGGTAAACGGACTTCGCAGTAGAGTCCTGCACGACTTGCGGTACCCGCGGGCACCCGCACGTTGTTGCAGGTAGCGGTTTTAGCTTTTCGGTGTCATGCAGGCAGCTGGTCGGATGCGGTCAACGCGTTTTACCAAAACACTACTAAAAAGTACACAGAGTTGCTCAATTTCTTACACATCTGTACTGCAGTGGCTCGAAATATGACGTACAACGTCCGGCAACAAGGGCGGAACAAACGCTCACACCGTGCAACAGTGCCATGTCCATGCCATGCCATGTTCTTTGTCCATGTTGCGTTTCGTATCATCATGCATCATGTCACAAACGAACACGCATTTGCCCTTTTTTGCCCCCTGCGCTGATGTCGTAGAAGAAACCATACAGGCAGACATGTCTAACCATCCGGTTTAGAACAGGGAGTACTCTCAGTTTACTCGACAACGGTAATCGTATTGCGTTGAGGGTCGGGTGTGGGTGAGCTTTTGGGGAAAAAAATGGAGGCTGCGGGCGGATGCGGGTCTCAATTTATAACGGGACGCGGGTTTGCACCTGCAGCATTGGAACAGATGCAGGTCATATATTTCTGAACCGCGAAGGACTACACTTGGAAGCACCAGCTGAACTCGTTACAATCCCAAAATCCCGTCCTGGAATCTCGGGATTGACAGCAAAAAATCCTGAAATTCCGGGACTGCAAAAATTGCTCGGGATTGACAACCCTAGTCACGATGAGGCGTTGGATTGCGCGGACGCCAGGATGGGTCAGCCCGTGTAGAATGTGATGGATAGGACGCCCAAAACGCCTCGGGGACGTAGGGCCTCGGCGACCCTGTGGAGATGTCGCAAACGAGCGGGTGTGGAGTAATAGTAAAGCGACGCCAGTTGAAACCGCAAGGTGAGATGAGTTTGCTACAAAGCAGACAGTTCAGGGTAGCTGGATTGAGCTTGAGCAAGCGCTGCTTAATGCGAAGAGGCAGGTACGACTGCAGATGTTGGGACGCGGAAGACAGGGAGAGAAGGAAGCACACAAACACAAGCGTCACTCGCAACTAGTATGTATTGCAGGAAAAGAATGCTTTAAAACGCAACCGGCAGGCGACTCGTGCCGAGTTATAAGCCTCAAAACGTGCTGATAGACGCACGGCTGCCAGTAGACAGTTGTGACATAATCAGGTACTTAGGAAGGCAAGTTATTTATCAGAAAGTGTTAGAGATGGTTGACTGACACACTTGCCTTCCCCCGCCGAAAGTATGTGACGCGCTTCTATTATCTCCCGGGTAATTTGAGGTCTGGCCCTCCCTAGGACAGTGGTACCCCGAAAATCCGGAACACAACCACATCTATCGCAATGATATGCCAGATTGCCCGAAGGCACATTTCTGAGGCTGCAGGAGTGCTCACGTAGTCTAGTATTTAGGCACCTGCCCGTCTGGCCAATGTAAACTCTATTACACGAGAGAAGAATTTTGTATATAACACCAGGAGAACAGGGCTCTCTCGTGTAATAGAGTTTACATTGGCCAGACGGGCAGGTGCCTAAATACTAGACTACGTGAGCACTCCTGCAGCCTCAGAAATGTGCCTTCGGGCAATCTGGCATACCACTGCGATAGATGTGGTTGTGTTCCGGATTTTCGGGGTACCACTGACCTAGGGAGGACCAGACCTCAAATTACCCGGGAGATAATAGAAGCGCATCACATACTTTCGGCGGGGGAAGGCGAATGTGTCAGTCAACCATCTCTAACACTCTCTGATAAAGAACTTGCCTTCCTAAGTACCTAATTACGTCCTTACTGTCTACTGGCAACCGTGCGTCTATCAGCACGTGTAGAGGCTTATAACTCGGAACGTGTCGCCTACCGGTTGTGTTTTAAAGCATTCTTTTCCTGCAATGCATACTAGTTGCGAGTGACGCTTGTGTTTGTGTGCTTCCTTCTGTCCCTGTCTTCCGCGTCCCAACATCTGCAGTATGTTCCCAGTAAACCACCGATGTCCCATGGACGTCCTGAAAAGATCCCGAAGTCGTGATCCGGGAAAAATGTCCCAATGATGTGAATAAGACGTCATTCTAAACGTCCTAGCGTTGTCTAGCCAGGATGTATTTTAATGATATCGCTGGGACTTCGAAATGGCGTCCCGATCGGATGTTGATTTAGAAGTAGAATACAAACATACTTTCGATGCTCATTATATTTTTCTATCCTTATGATAACGTTCAACAGCGTGCAGCAAGAAACTAAAACAGTGACACTAATTTTTATCCGTGTTACCGAAGTGGCAACACACAAATATTATTCATCTGAATTTACAAAGAAACTCCCGACATGGTCCGAGCTTAGCAGATGTACCACAGTATCTAGCTTCTGTTTCCTTTTACTGTAGTGCTAATAAAAGTAGTTGGGAAGGCCGAGAAGACCTCGATATCTCTTGCAATATCTCCATGTAGAACGGAACAAACACAACTACATCTCCAGATGTGCTTCCCTTCCGGAACGAGAAGACATAACATCATTGAATTGTCGCCACAATTCCAACGAGATCCAAAGACAAATCAGACAGTCAATTCGTTCATTATGTAGCCGTCAGGTACAAGTTCCTCACTGACAGAATCAGGGTTTTTGAAGAGAAGCTATACCTTCGCGACATCGTGTTCCACTATGTTGTGTGGCGAAGACCGTACCCACGGAATAAAGATGCAATTCAATGAATTGACTTAATGGATATAAATGCTAAACGCTGATTTCCACTTGATTTAATGTAATCCAACATGTCTTGTACACACTGCACCAGTTCAAAGAATGCGAAACCAATTGAAGGAATTGGCCTAGAGTATCAATAAAACAACAACTTTATTTCTAAGGTTAATAATGAGGAGTTTCGTCGCTAGTGTCGATACCCGAGCCCACTGGCATAAAATGCGATGAAATGTGCCCCTTCACCATAAGGATCGAAGTCCTGACGTGTCTAAAAAGACCAAAAAAGCTCTCATCACAGAGTGTTGATGGGCTGGATTTCACCAGGGGCCAGGCAATTTTCATAGAGATGGAAAGGGTGAAATTCCAACTGATTAAGGATCTGAGAGAGCGCGGTTCGGGAAGGTTGGTAGCATGGACAAATAAGAAGAATGTGCCCAGGTCCCCTACTGCACCGTAGTGACATCATCGGTCAGATTAGATCAGATATGCATAGAGATTCCAACTGAGCAGTGCACGTGCCACTTGAGGTGGCGGTTGATACCGCGGCGTCTTTTAGTCATCCAGTGATGGTTTAACCCCATCAGAGTGGCATCGCGGTGTTTCGCGATGGGTTCCCGTGTCTAATATCTTGGCCTGCAGCGGCGATATCGGGATGCTGTTTCTTGTGACGAATTTCCCTTCCATCCCCCTACGCGTGCACCTTGCGGCTTGTGAGAAATCCTGGCGGTTGTCCAGATATTTGAAAATTCTAGGCAACCGTCGGTGCTTCTGACACCTTTAAAGTCTTGTAAATCCCGCCCGGACTGTTGGATCGAGACCAAAATTCAGGTCCGAACGGGCCTGGATTAGCTGTGTGATCGCGCAAATCACACAGGAACTGATCTGTAGTGGTTTCGAACTCGTAGGCGGAGACGCGTTAGTAAAATTCGTTTTTCCGAACTTCAGTGCCCTTGTTGGAAAGAAGTTCGCCTCGGACAGGGTTCGTACTTGGAGAACCCACTGTTCTCGACGCGGAGCACGTGATAAAATTCACCACGTCTCTCTAAATTTAGCAGTTCTCGAGTTAGAGGATTCCGCGTTCACACTCCTCTCAATACATGGGACCAGCGGCTTCCCCCCCCCCAAAAAAAGCCTTCCCGTTGCTGCCACATGGTCATGTTTGCCTTCGTTATGAAGGTCTCAATGTGCTCTTTCCAACAACGTTTGTCCCGCAGGCGCGCGATGTTCCGTTCTCCCGATATCGGCTTAAGAGCATGACGAGCTGCGAGGCTGGCTAGAGCCACCCTGAAACGCTTCCCACTTTTCGGTGTCGTAAGTCGATTACCCGATGTCCGATTTAGTCGAAATTTTGTGTGCGCGTGCTCTGCTCCCTGCTCTACAACTGTCCAATTGAGACTAGCCGTCGATTTCCAGTGGTTAAGACGTCATTCTCGAAATTCCTGACGCCGACCACCTTTCACGGATTTTTGTCCCTGTCTTCAGGCTCGAGGCCCACGGCTTCCTTCCTTTTAATGGGCGCACGCACTCGACATGGGAAACGCGTAGAAACTTGCCGCATCTTTCTATCCCTCTCGGTTCTCGAGTTAGAACACCGTGGCAACGGCGGTTCTCTGATACATGGGCCTGGGGCATTTTTTTCGATATCGGGTTCTTGCTGGCATAGGAAGGTGATTGAGATGTGTTTTTGAAGAGGAAAACGTCCTCTTTCCGATAGCGTTGGTCCCGTCTTCGCGCGACTTTCCGTTCCTTTGCTACATTCCGAGGAGCGCCTGGGCGCTGGGGCATGGCCTGGCGGGCAGGTGGCCTTCCTGCCGTTTCTGCCATGGAGGAAGGAAACACAGGAGCGGCCCTTCCAACTTTTTGCCATTGGGACGGGCGTGCCAGCTTCGCACTGCATTCTGGGATGCTCCTGTCTACCATGTGACCGCTCACGTGACCCGAAGAGCATGCGCAGGCCAGCTCCCAAAGCAGACGACGGGAGCCGTGATTGTCTTGCAGTTCAGATATCTGCATTGTGATGAACGCCGCGCGTCCAGCTTTATTTGTGTGTGTTCGGAGGTTTACTCTTGGTTTACCCTTCTACTACAAGACCGGTCAGGGTCTGCAGGACAACCACGCAGGACTAGAAACATCATTCGCGGCAGCGATGTTTGTGTGACGACGTGGCCGCGTTTTGTGTGTTTGTTGCTGAAGTGGTAAAGCATGCCAGTAATCAAATTAGTACAACGATGGAGGAAATCAATTGAATCTGCAGCTGTAGCACAGCGCCAGCTTACAAAGGAACGATCCAAGATGACTCTCTCACAGACAGGGGTACGAAACAACCGGTCAAGTACGTGCTTACGAAGAAAACGTTATTCCCGTGACAGAGCTGCTTTCTGTTGAACGACAGCCGCAACCGCGCTAATAACACGTTAACAAAACGTTGTTTCCGCAGTGGTGCTCACATTTTAAGAGTAAGTGACTTTGGAAAAGCATAAGAGCACGAAAAGCAGCGCGAGCAACAAAGCGTTGCCAAACCGAAACTTTAGAGAGGATCACGTGGTGGACAGGAAGTGATGGCGGTTTTGACAGGAGCGACCGCCAGAGGGGTCCCACGGAAATCTGCTCGAAACGGCCGCTCCTGTGTTTCCTTCCTCCATGGTTTCTGCGCTGCGGGCGGCGTCCATTTCGCTTGCAAGCTTCGTTGCGTTCGCACGCCTTTTTCTGGCTCCCGTTGTCTGGCGTTCCGTCGTTGCTCTGGTGCCCTGGACTGCTGTGAATGTGTTTTTATGCCCTACTAGTGTTGCCTGGGAGTGCTTTTATGTGTGCACCCTGGAAGATAGGTCCAGAAGCCTTGCGATTTCTTAGATTAAAGGTTAGTTCTATGTTTGTACGATTCGTGCAACTTTTGTTTGGTATCATTCCTAGCGTGTGGGTTCTATTATTTTATGCTAGCAGTGTGATTATTACCCTTTTGATTCCTATTACCCTATGCTTTATCTTTCAGCTAAGTGTACTCGTGACCCTACCAGCACTTTTCAAGGTGGAGATGCAACATCGTCAGTGGCCCCGTTACTAATGTCTAATCTATGAATTTCGGATACTTTCGACGTATTCATTGCCGTGAACAACGCGGTTGGGACAGCACACTCACGACGTTGGAAGGTCACAGAAATGTTGAAAGACATCAGGTAAGTTACGCTACTTGCGTTTCAGAGCTCTTCAGTGACTTGTGTTTACTGCGAAACAGATTGGGCATACGCTTCACCCGTGCAACTTCGTCATGTGCTCCTCGGCAGCACAAGCCTTTACGGCTGTGCCACTGTATGTAAAAAATGCTGAGTGATTTTAATAAAGAATTGGCAGGGAAGTACAATGTGTCGCACCTTGTTGACTCTTTTACAGATGTGTGGAAACGTCGTAGCGGATGAATGTGAATTATGGATCTCCAAGTGGCGTCGCCCGCGTCATTTTCAAGATTTTACCCGTTTTGAAGGTACGTAGTGAATGTGCGAGGCATTCACGTTCCTACTACGTGGTTATCCATGCGTTTCCAGTCTTCGCAGGCAATAGGGCTGTTGATAGGGAGAATGCTAGGCTACTGCAGACTGCAACCATAGGCGCTGTGTCTAAAGGTATGCGTATACGTCGATGCGTACTTCACAGTGACATTTTGCTGTAGCAGTGTTTTTGAAATTACATTTCTTGCAGGTTAAGCTCACATGACGCGGCAGGGAAGGGAGTCCGTGGCGAAAAGTGAATATAGCCGAAGTTGGATAGCGTTAATTTTTGCGCACGAAAGGCAAGCTGGACACATCGCAAATCTCCAGTTGTACGAAACACAGTGCAGCATGGTCGTCGGTTATGCCAGTGCTTCAACATATGTTTCAGCGTCGCACTTCGGACATTGCGGGCATATACCTTTAAGTTTTTCCCCTTGTGGACCGATGCTGTGTGTGTTCATAGACATCATGTTTTCAAAGACATGTAAGTTCTCAATAATAATGCGAAAAAATGCTGGTCATGTTACGCTGTGATATAATACCTGGTGAGGTAATACGATGCTATGACGCTCAGTTTCATACGAAATAAAGTGTTTGATCTAATGTTGCTTGTTTGTGCCACTGATACGAACTGCTGTGCGGTGTTGATGTAATGTTCGGAGAACGCCAGTAAGCCTGGCTAAGGCACGGGAAAAAGGTCCACTAGAGGTCCGTAAAAGGTCGTCATTGACGTACTATGGACTTCCTTGGGACGTGCGCGGATGTTATTTTGGCAGTTCTGAGTACGTCCCAAGTATGTCAAAATTATGTTTCAGGATGTCCTCAGGATGTCTTCATCGTCCTGAGGGTAACATCATGTAGACGTCCTTGGGACATCGGTGGTTTACTGGGTTGTCTCACCAACTAGCCCAACTTTCTGCGCTTGTTCAGGAACGACTGCTGAGCGCAGGTTGATGTCAATACGAGGTAAGGCATTCGCAGCAGCGTTGCCCGGGCCGACGATGTGGCAGATGTCAGTTGTGAACTCACTTATGCACGCCAAGTGAGGAATCTCTCTTGGGGAATGATTCGCGCTTCGAGGACCGATTGCAAAAGTCAAAGGCTCGTGATCTGTATAAAAGACGAAATGGCGACATTCCAAGTAGTGATGGCAGTATTTTACTGCCAGGTAGGCGGTAAAAAGTTCGCTTCCGACGGTGCCGTAGCGTTGCCCCGGAAGTTAAGCTACGTTGCTCAAGAAGTTTCTGGAAAAGAACACGATTGGAACCAAGTCGCTGTCATTGCCGAGCTCATGCAACGCGGCGCCTACCGCGGCGGCGGTCGAATCTTCGACGAGACATGCCTTCTCGTCGGGAACGGGGTGAGCGAGGAGCGCAGCATCCGCGGTAGCCCGCTTAGCGTGTTGGAAAGCATCGTCTGCCTCGGTCGTCCCTTGCAATGGTGCGGAGAGGCCACGGGAGTCAGCCAGAAGGCGAAGAATGGTGTCGAGAACTCGAGCACCGCCATGCAAAAAGCGCCGTTAGAAGTTGACTAGACCCAAAAACACCTGTAACTTGAGACGCGCGGGAGGGCGGAGAAAATCCTGAACGGCATGGACCTTATCAAGCAAGGACCGAAGTATTTCGGCCCCGATGCGATGTGCGGAAAATCAAGTGCTTACCGACCCTGTGTGGCACCGAGCACAAGGTATCCTTACACTCTTTGAGGCTCACGTTACGTGCGTCTTCAACTGATGCTGTAAAGTGTTACCTGCGACCACAATGATGGCTTCCACGCAACTTGCGACACGTGCGCTCAATTTTAATAGGTGCTAGAGGAATACATTGTCTATCGTTCGCCCTCTAGATCGGACTTGTGGGCCGCTTGACAGGGAAGATTTTGTTGATGACATATAAAGTGGCGAGTCGCTCACAATACTCGACGTACGTTAATGGCGGTCGACCAAGTTAGAGCCCAGGGAAATTTCCACTCCGCATGCTAAGTTTCATATGCCTGCAGCAAGAAGCGAACGAAATCGCAGTTCAGCGTTCCAGGAATTTCCTATACGATGAGTCTCAAACACTTGTAGTGCACTATGGTGAGGTCACGTCCCTTCACACTAATGCACTATAGTTGACACTATTACTTGTACAACGTAGCCAATTGACGTGCAAATAAACGATGACCAAAGAACGTGCGGCATTGTTATACTAACACTCATGTTCTTATTTTCTAGGCCACAGATGGAGCTATGGAGCAGTTAACTAGCTGCATACGGAAGAATATGTACACGTTCGGAAGCATGGGTGAGGTAAGTTTCGCGCCCGGCAGGCAAGGTATACATTATGAAAACTAAGGCCTTTCTTAGTTCAGTCCTCGATTTTGTCATGGTTATTGCATTACAACAATGATTACTGTATTAATGGATTTACCAATGGAAGCATCAACGTGCTTGCAGTGTCGAAACATCGTAGCTGTCAAAAAGAGACAGAGATCGTCAGGGTCTGAACCCGCCCGTACTGATAACCTGTCAGCATTTCTGACACTTGATCGAAATCGAGAGGTGCGACTGCGATTCCGGTCATCACCAGTATCTAGTTGTTGTTCCCTCTGCTTCTCTTTTTTTTTCTCGGCTTTTCTGGCTTTATCTAGGCACCCTGACCCATGTAGCCAAAGATGGAACACTAAATGTCTAATGGAGTTCTAAATTTAGTCAAGTGACATGCCTAGTGGACGTCTCACAGTATCATTAATGTCTAGGAGGCTTCCATAGCATAACTAACGTAAGCCATTAACACATCCATAACCAATGGCGCGGAGGAGCCTCGTAGGCCAGAATTTTCAATTGCTTGCAGCGCAGATGTCGAGACTGTGAAGACTACCGAATTCCGTGGGGTAAAGTGAACGATGTGCTGCAGAGAGAAAAGTATGGTGTAGAGTTCCGCAGCTGCGGATGATGTGCAATGCCAAAGGCGATGTCCTTCAACTACGCTTTCAGAGGGGGTGACGAATACCGACGCGGACTTGCCATTTCGAGATGCGCCACAAGTGTATGCGGCGGCAAAAGTAGAAAACTTCGCGTGTACGAGCATAAAATGGCCTCGAAGGACTTGGGGGGGGGGGGAAACCTGATCTCTGCGGTCCTGGAGGTCAGGAAGACGTGCAAAGATGGGTGGCACCGGCAGAGACCAGGGGGCGTTTGGCCGGTGTGACGGCCTTAGGTGTGGAGCCAATGTGAAGCGTGTCCTCTGCGCTACGCGATGGAAATCATTTTCAGGACGGTATCGAATTTTTCTGAGGAGCGTGTGATGGGAAGCGTGCGCACGCAATCGTAGGAAGTGTCGAGCCGTTTCCCGATAACAAAGGACCTCCACCGGGAGTTCACCAGCTTCAGGTAGGGCTTGCCGTGTTTCAGCCAGTCTTAGAAGTCCAAGGCAGCGACGACGGCTTCGGTCGAGCTGGGTCTGAAGCGTATTTAACGATGTTGTAGAAACCCTGTGCAAGACTGCAAGGCTGTAAAGCACAGCCGCCCTCACCAAAGCCGCGTGAACGTCTAGAAGTGAGCGTTGATCACAGCCCCAGCCTAAGAAAGAAAGATGTTGAACTGCATGAAGCCATCGCTGCACTTTGGTCAAGGTGTTTGATGTGGTGAGCCAAGCGCAGGTTCGAGTCCAGGACCACGTGGGAACGCACAATATCGAGCTACTTGCACCCACCCAAAGAGGGGAATTACTCATAGCCTTCTGAGGGAAAGCGATCTCGACGCACTCTTCGGGCGAAAGGTCCATTCCAAGTCGCGTAAGGCATAGATAAACATCGTTTAAGGCTTGTTGCCAACTGCGCTGAATGGAGGGTTGTGACTTGCCTACTGTCCAAATGGCAACGTCATCGGCATACACGGAGAGTGCTACCTTGCGATGAACTAGCGGTTTTAGTCTTGCCATTACCACATTAAAAAATGTAGAACTGAGAATGCTTCCTTCGAGTACGCCTTGATGAACAGGGTGTTTGGGGCTTTGGGCGTAGGATGTTGCGGACAGCGACAGTTCGGTCCGTAAGGGAATCGTGGAGCAATCTAAAGAGTCGACCAGATACTCCAAAAGACCGCAACCCGTGGAGCATACAGATGTGTGAGACAAGGATCCGCCGATGAGCAAGAGCATGTTGGACTGAGGAGACTAGGTCATGAACTGGATTCATGAAGCTTCGGTGGTGACGAAATCCAGCCATTTCTTGAGAGAAAGCACCTTGTTTTTCTTGCCACCAGTCGAGGCGATGCAAAACCATTCTCTCCATCATTTGTCTCATGCAGCATGTCAGGCTCACAAGGCGAAAGGATGATAGGGCATTTGGGAGTGTGCCTGGTCTCAGGATAGGAACAACTAATGCCTTCTTCCAGGTAAATGGTACGGATTCCTATCGCGATGACGTATTATAAACATGAAGGAGAGCTTGGAGAGAGCTCTATTGACTTTTATGTTTTTGACACTGCTACTGAAACACTCTTTGTGAGTGGTGCACAACGCGTAAAGCAATTGAATAGTTGGCCGCATTTTCATTAATTATGACCTGGCGACTAGTCTATCTGAGAAAGAGAAGTTATTCATCTGCCTCATGTCGCCTATTTGTTTATGGACGGCATTAGGCACGTTGTACAGCAGCGTAGTTGTTTTTGTCGAAAACGGCAACATGTCGCAGTGTGTTGTGTCAGGGCAATGTGTCGCAGTCTATTTGGTCAACCCATAGCGTCTCGGGGTTGATCCCAAACTCCATACTATATGAACTAAAATGTCCACCCCCTCGCCCCAGTTGTATCTGTTGACATCAACATCATAAGTTGATGTGAAAGTACATCAACTTCTACAGTTTGACGAATGTGAATTGCATGGTTGTCTGTTTGGTGACACGATGCGATGTCAGTTGCGCGTTTGTCGCTAAAGTGTGTGTGTGTTGGGAGCGGTAGCAGTTACATTTTGCGAGAGATTGACCACGATGTGGTGCAGTTGACGCTGCGTAGCCCACTTTTATCAACAGCGGCATAAATATCCCAGACAAATTTAAGAGGAGGACGTACCATATAGAAACAAAATGTCACGGGCCTATATACCCACAATACCCGTAGTATCGCTTCTACCGCGATTGGACTAGCGTGGGTAATAGAGGACAATGACACACGCGACTGCGCTCAGCACCTAAAGATAATATACAGGGTGTCCCAGAAAACGTGTCATTGAATTATAATAAAAAAACTACACGACATAGATTCATGCGGTCAATGGCATTTGTTCTCACTGGGTTTTTCCCACCTCCTCATGTGAATGTCGTGTAAAATAAGTTTAATTAGGTAAATTTTTGCGAGCTTAAGTCGGAAATTTGCCTAGTAAAGGTCACTTTTTTACCCCACCAATGTGAAGAGCGTGTCTAATTTAGTCAAATTAATGATAATTAACAGGGATATTCAGGAGCTATCCCATATATAAATAGCCGAACATCATGCTCTACGGAGGTCGCACAGAATAGCGCACGATGAATTTTTCAGCGCAATCTTTGTCAGTCCGACGAAAGGAGGTTGGAAACCCAGCCCACCCCGATATCGCAGAAAGAGACAAAACAGGCACGGCTTATCACGTCCGACTTTCGCTGGGATAATGCTTTCTCTCTCCCAATTTCAGGAACTGTTACTTTTTCTACTATCACTCTGTGGGCTGGCTTCGGAACCTCCTTTCGTCGCACTGAGAGCGATTGCGCTCAAAAAGTCATCGCGCGCTATGGTCCGGTGCTCCGAAAAGCATGATATTCGGCTATTTTTTCCTATGGGATAGCTCGTGAATATCACTGTGGATAATCATGAATTTGAGTGAATTCGGCACGCTCTTCATATTGGTGGGGTAAAAAAGTGACCATTACTTGGCAAATTTCTGAGTTCAGTTCGCAAATATGTACATAATTAAACTTGGAGTACATGACATTCACATTAGGAGGTGGCAAAAGCCTAATAAGAACAAGTGCTCTTGACCGCATGATTCTAGGTGGCGTAGTTTTTTTTATTATAATTCAATGACACGTTTTCTGGGACACCCTGTATGTGGATGCAGCTCCGCTTATTGCCAGTATTGCTTTCTTCGAAATGGAAACGTTTACCAAAAAGACGTGGTTCCCGCTTTCACCCTTGCCTGCGATCCCCTTCCTGAAGCGTGACGAGCGTAACCGTTCCAGCTGCCGCCGCTCTCTAAGCAATAACACGCACGCAAAAAAGGACACAAAAAAAACAAGGCAAGAGATCATCAACGATGTAGTCGTAGAGACTCATCTCCCTAGGCGTCTGATAGACACGCGGTCGTGTTTCCTCTGAGGTGTGTAACAAGGACGAGAGCGCAGCAAGCTGGCAGTGAAGGTCCCAAAAGAACAATTCACAAGAGCTTCCTTTCATCATAGCGCACAGCAGCGTTATCTGCTCCGCCGTGCTTCATCAAACGTTATAGAATCAGTCGAGCTCACTGACTGCCATCATCAAAGGGTACAGAGCGCTTTCTTGTCAATTTTCGCATGAATGCGAGCGGTTTTCAGAGCGTTGCCACACCGTTAATCAGCTCTGCGTATAGGGTTCGAAAACACTTTTCCTGCTAAACGTCCTTCGGGTTGTGTCTATTCTGACCGGTTTAAAAAGAATGCCATTTACTCATCGATTTTATTGGCAAGCTCGCAAAAATTTCAGCTTCAGAACACCTATCCAGTGAAAAGATGGCTAAGAAGCAAGCGAGCTGGTGAAGGTAATGCAAAATCGAAAACCCCGAGACTACAGTGAACCCTTTCCTTTTAATAATAAAAATAATAGTTAATAATAACGATACTATTAAGAATAATAACAACAACAATAATAAATAATTTATTTCCACGTTCTTGTGGTGGAGCCGGAGGCAGGAGCTTGACAAAGGCCTTTGACCCCTACAGCCTGGCAGCAATTTCATTACACTTGTAGATGTAAAAAAACACAACAAAAGTTTTCATCAGAGAATATTCGAAGCTTATCAATATGACATAAATCATGCACTATCATTGTATTTCATGAACGCCTACCAAACAAGAATTCTTTGAGACCCCGATTTGTTGGCACGCGCTCATTCCCAAAGAAGCCAAACTCATTTAACGAACGAGGCAAGATATACGAAACACTTTGTGCACCATAAGATGTTCGCATTTTCTGGTACGACCACATGGCGTTTTGCCTGGAACAATAGGTTTCTGTCTGAACAGTGGGATTTACCATCGACAAGAACAAAAAGTTGTTATTTCTTAGCTAGTTTCTGTACATACATAAACATTTTGTAGTGAAGAAAATAGGTTACCTGTATTATTCCATATTCTTGGAAGGTCGCTTTTGTGGATGGGCAACTGTTTAAATCCCCAATAGCGCGCACAAATCTTTTTTTTTAACAGATAATAAGCAATCTAGATTCGAGGTAGTTGTAGTACCCCAAATAACAAAACAGTAGTTTAAAAATGACAATAATTAGGTGTTATAGAGCAGAACCCTGACATGAACGGGTAACACCTGTCGGAACCTTGAAATTCTTCCTGTGATGCTTGCAAGTTTGGCACGAACATAGTGAATATGCGTGTCCCTGGATAACGACTCATGAAAATACACACCTAATAATTTTACTGTATGACAAATCTACACATTTGAGCATCCCAAGTTTAGGGCGGGAACAATATCAATTGGCTTATTTTTAGCCCTGAAAATGACAGCTTTCGTGTTCACAGGATTAAGGCACAGAGCATTTTTTCTTGCCCAGCGACTTACGTCAAGCAGAATATCGTTTCCCTTATGTGTTATTTCTCCTATGTCTGGTCCTGTGATTAACAGCGTTACACCATCTACATAAAGAATAAACTCTGCAGTATTAGATATTTTGACTATGTCGCTTATATATATGTTAAACAATAGTGGCTCCAGAATACTTTCCTGGGGAACCCCGCCAGAAATGCGCAATGGTTCTGATATACTAGATCCCGGAGTGACAACTTGGCTCCTGTTTCAGAGGTATGAGGAAAGCAACTGATGTGGCAGTCCACGAACGCCATACCCTTGCAATTTCAACAAGAGGATAGCATGACTTATTAAGTCGAACGCTTTGGAATGATCTAGAAATATAGCCAAAGTGAACATTTTGTTTTCAATATTACTTATAAGATTCTCCTTCGCATGTAGTAGCGCAAGTAAAATAGAACGTCCCGCTCTGAATCTAAACTGTTCTTTCACACTTATGTTATGCTTATCGAGGAACGACAACAATCTTTTATGTATTATTTTCTCAAGGGCTTTCGAAAAGACAGGCAGGATGGGGATAGGTCTATAGTTTGAGAGTACATTCTTTTGAGACACCACTGCTAAGCGGCATGTTATAAATATGTGTCAAGTATGGTGACAGTATATCTATAGTGCATTTGACAGGACTAATTTGAATCTCATCGATATAAACGCTTTTACTGTTTTATAGCCCACGGATCACGCCGACGACCTCTCGCGCATCGGTAGGAGGAAAAAACGCAGACACCGACTTTGCAATAGTTGAAACTTCTACATCTTCTTGAAAATGACCTGTGGCCAAAAGAATTCAACTATATATATTAAATGAGTCCGCTAAATCTATACCCTCAATGGTTTTACCATTTAGAGTTATAGCTTCTGGCACATTACTTGTAATATAATAAATGTAGATAACATAAATAAATAAATGTAAACATAATATATGTATAATAAATGTATATTCCCCCACTGGGTAATATGACCCCGATAATCTGACATACGCGCTCTACGACCATACAACCGGGGAACAATGCAGTGAAACCTCTGCAAATCCCCCCGTTAATTTAACAATTCCGCATTATCACCAAAATGTTCGGAAACGACCATTCTCATAATAACGAGAGTTTACTGTGTAGGGAACACGATGGGACAGACGCAACACGAATTTCTTCGTGTTCCCTAATCTCGGGGTTACAGTGAACCCTCGTTATTATGACCACTCGTCGTACCCGAAAATTTGGTCACAACGCGGAATTGTCATATTAACGGGGATTTGCAGAGGTTTCATTGCATTGCTACCCAGATGTATAAAGTCGTGGTCGCAAAGCGCGTATGTGAGATTGTCGGGGTTCATATTAACAAGGGTTCACTGTATGTACCTATCCAGTGACACACCATTATATGTCACGGTATTCTTAGGGTGGTCTTGACATCACATGAAAAGGGCTTGACAACACTGTGTGGTATACAATGGTTCCTTTCTCTCTTTTGCAGAAATATTTTGAACATGCAGGCATTACCTGGGAGCAGTTCCGTTCCCTGATACGTGAGATGGAGGTACGGGCGCATCCTGTTCATTCAACCTCAAAGCTGCAATGTAACAGCTGGTCATTGAGCCTACTATGCCTAATTGTTAGATTTAGTGAGAATTTATAGATCAAAGAGTGATATTAAACGGTAGGAGCAACTTATTTATTTACACTTGGTAACAAGACCTTCGTGCACGAGACTGCACTTCTTCAGGTTGCAAAAATATGAACATGGTACAGGAACATATATACAGTTGACGGGGGAGCTTTGGCATGAGAGGGTAACAGGGTGATGGAAAGGAAGCAAATACAGGTTCAAATGAAAAGAACATAAATACAAATCCAGGTATATCAGAAGCGCCAGTCCAAGGGATTACACAGGAAACGAGAACGCATGTAGGTGACGTTCCAGGAATTAAGGATCAAAAAGGGGGGTTATGGCAACAGAATGAGGACACAGGTGCGGAGTACAAAGGTGACGAGAGACCATTCTCACGGTCCATTGGTCACCTTTTGGGATTGCAAAAAAGAAAAACAGCATGATAACCAGAGTTATTTTTGCGGCGCAAAACACAGAATGATCAGTGACAGGCAGTACTACAATTTACGACGAACTATTTACTACCTTGTTTTGTTACCCTTTTGTACCATGCTACTTGAAGGCCTATTTCATACATGTTTCTGTCAGCACACAACTCTTGGTTAGAGCACTATCAATACGTAAATTGAAACGTTAGGTACATAGTCACCAACTTAGAAAACTCCTTTCTTTCCTTCTTTCCGACAATCTCCGAAATGATATCTGATAAGCCTAAATCACTGCAAAGGGGAAGAATCTACCTTGGGCCATTGTTGTGCGCCAGTATTTTCAAATACGTTTTCACTTCGAGAATCTCCAGCAGTGGCGACTCTCCCACATATAATGAGCAAGATTCGAATGACTCCGTAAACGCTCGAAGATTGCGCAAGGAACCTAGGTAGCGCACTTAGCTCGCTTATGCCCAGTTCTGAGAAAATGTCTTCCTCTCCAAATTCATAGGCGCAAGCTGATAGTAACCTACGTGAACGTGAAACGTCTCGGCACTTCCTACGTTTGCGTGCTGACATTCCCCGTCACCCACTCTCAGGAAAATTCGATACCGCCCTGAAAGCGACTTCTATCGAGAAGCGCAAAGGACATGCCAGACTCTCACTGGCTTCATAGCTAATTAGATTATACCGCCGGAAGCCCCCTGGTCTCTGCCGGTACCGCCGATTTCGTAAGCCTTAGGTCCCCCCTCAAGTCCTGCGAGCCCATTTTCATGCTCTGGTAGACGAGAAGTTTTCCACGTTTTCTGCAGCATATACAGATGGCGTATCCCGAACAAACAAGTCCGCCTCAGCATTCGTCATACCATCCGAAGGCGTAGTGCAGGCACGACGCCTTTCACATCCAACCTCCTAAACGGCTGCGGAACTCTATGCCATCCTTTTCTTTCTACAACACATCGCTGGTTTTACCCCGCGGGAATGGGAAGTCTTCACACACTCCAAATCTGCACTTCAAGCTATTGAAAATTCCAGCATACGAGGTCCATCCGCACCCCTCATCACAGATGTGTTAATGGCTCACCACACTATCTACGCCGCAGGCCACAGGCTAGTTCTCCAGTGGGTTCCAGCCCATTGTGCTGTCGTGGGGAATGAGCAGGCGGACAGCGCCGCAGAAGCAACACTCTCGTATCGGAAACGGACCAGTATTGTTCTGCTGAGAGGAGACCGCCGTTCCATTCTGCGACGCCTTGTGACACCCATGGCTTTCCGACAATGGACAACCGACATCCCCCCCCCCAATCTATGTTGAGCAGAGTTGATCCAGAGTTCGCTTTCCGCATGCCACGAAACACCTCTCGTCAAGATGCTGCATTAATCCACCAAATGCTACTCGATGTGGCCTTTAGAGCTCAGTGGCGTTACCACTTTAGAGAAGGTGACTCCTCCACCTGCTGCTACTGCGGTGCACTTCAGGATCTGGAGCACATTCTTCTTCATTGCCCCCACTACCAACCTTCCCGGACCGCACTCTCCGACTCCCTTAGTCAGCTGGACACTCGCCCCGTCTCCTTATCGAAATTGCTTCGTCCCTGGCCCAATCCAGCCCAGCAACAATCTGGGCTCAAAGCTCTTTTGATATTTCTGGACGCCATCGGACTTCGATCGTTATTGTGAAGGGGCCCGTTATTTTATTCCCCACATCCCCACCAGCAATGGGGTAGAGTATCGCCTCTGGCGATGAACGTCCACACTCTCCATCCCAGAATAAAGTTGTTGTTTAGCAGAGCATCAAACTCAATGGAGCTAAGACTTCTATAGATGACCCGAGGTTAAGGAATCCGCTTCACTCCCAGTGTTTGAGTCGTCCGTGGTTTGGGCCAGTGCACTTCTGATGCTTGGTGCTTGGGAACTCATAGCTTTGATACTATCCTGCTTTTCAAGCGTGCGTCAGTCAACGGTTTGGCAGTTAGGAATGAAATGCCGCTGTGAAAGAAATAATTGTTGAGGATCATGTGAACAATGGTTAGATCCTTTTAGGCACATGGAAGAACAGCATAGCTCTGGGAGAAGTTGATGCTATATCGCTTTTGATTAGGGTTAATGTGGGACTGCCACAAGGCATGAAGGCACGGCTCGAACGTTGTTGTTCAAAATACCGGCTTACTCCTCTATTGCTTTGAGCCTTTCGTGTTTGTCCGGAAGCCCTCTGCAATTATACATGTTCAGAAAAAGCTTGGTGATTATTGTTTTGAGTACCGCTGTTACATTCTTGCTGTGCTGTTCCCTACGGCGGCAAATCATATGAAAATGATCCCTAACTTCACAGTTGGAATTCACCCGAGGAGTGGGGCCCCTCGATGCGCGAGGTCTGGCTCGGACTTACCAGGCGCACATGCCTACAGCCAGTCCTGGACACAGCGGACTCTCCGTCGCGCATGAAAGTCTTGGCTGTCCGGCAGGTTGTGACAGCTGGAAAAATGTGTCAGTCTCGATGCCTGGCGCGTGTGCATCCGGGCTGTTTGCGCCACAGTTATGATCGAAGGATGCGCATAATACACGCACTCATGCAGTAATTGTAGACAGATCTGAGGAGATCGTCGCTGCTGACAGGAGATCGTCGGTCGGTATTTCGACAGCTCGTGACTCCTCTGGCTACCCGTCAATGGACGGCTGACATTCTCCCCCAAGCCATTCTGGGCAGCATTGATCCAGCGCTCGCTTTCCGCATGCCTCGCTGTACCTCTCGTCAAGGTTCATCCAAAGCGCCTCGATGTGACTTTTACAGCACACTAGCGTTGCCACTTGAGGCAAGTTGACTCCCCCACTGCAGTCACTGCGGTGTTGTAGAAGATCTAGAGCACAATCTTCTCCATTGCCCAAACTAACAACCTTCCCGAACCGCACTCTCGGGATCCTTTAACGGGCTCGGCTCTGCCCCCCCCCCCCCCCCTCTCACAAAATTGCGTGGTCCCTGGGCACATCCAGCCTACCAACGCACTGCCCTCAAAGCTTTCTTCGCCTTTCTGGGTATCATAGGATTGCAATCCATATTGTGAAGGGGATCATTATTTCACTCCCTGCATCACCATCAGCAATGGGGTAGAGCATCGCCCCTGCGATGAAACTCCGTTGTTGTTGTAGAACGTTGGTTTTTGTACACAGATGATGCTGTTGTAAGCGCTGATATTATGTACGGATATAGTTCAGTTGTGGGGTATCGCACCCACCTGTACGATACAATTTCATGTCATCTGTTTTGTTGATCGTCTGCAATTCATCAATTGTTGCGACTCAGATGAACGCCATGTTCATTAGCCGATGTTACTCACCACCATCTCGCTGGACAATCTGGTCAATCTACGACCCAGAGATTCGTGCATTGTAATCCGCAGGAATGCATAATGAGAAACTGCGGTCTTTTACATTTGCCAGCCTTTATTAGTGTAATGTTGGCTGTTCAATTTGTAGTCAGTATACAGTCGCAATACAATGTAGTGGGCACACTCAGTACCAGACTACACTTCAAACGGCGCTTGATTCCAATTTGCCAATCCTTCAAATCGAGCCACAAGCAATTGTTACCTATTGCACCCTTGCTGGTACTGTAGGCCTAATCGTTGTTCACCGACTGATCGCCCTACTAAGTGGCACCTCGCCCCGTTTGGGTTAGTTCCCTCTATATGTCGATGCCTGTTGACGCGATCCCTGCTTGCACTCTATGGCTATGTGGCGCGATATGCAAAAACTTTAACTCATATTTCTCAATTGGATTGTCAACACGGCCGGAGAAACTGATGACGACATCGCTCAACACTGGGCCGCGTACAGATAGACAATTTCAGGCTTGCTCCACGCAGCTCTATGCTTAGCTCGTGAATGTCTACATCCATTGCTGATTTATAAGCCCCTTAAAGCTGCCAGCTTTTCGTTGGGGTCGACCTTGTGAGTACACGAACTTAAAACGTATCCACGAAAAAAAAAAAAAAGAGAGAGAGAGAGAATAAGAGTTCTCACAGCCCAGCGTCCGCAGTACTCGCCTTCAACTTTTTAGTAGTCAGCTGAGATATGGCATTAATTTGTATCAGCCTATTTATAGCGGAACATGTTAGGTCCACATTTCTTGATCTGTACGAGAATCCGGAGATACACTTTCCGATGTATGCTTGCCCATGTCCGAATATATTTCTGTTTCTATACTTCTATTTCTGATGTTCCCTTTCTTTTCTTTTTTTCAATTATGTGCACGGGCACCTCATTCGTGTCCGGTAATTTAATAGGCCATGAGATTTTTATTGCCGCTCAATGTCCTTTATTTTTTGTACCCCATTCAAAAAAAAATGTGTCACAGCCTTCGCTCACCTGTTGTTCTCCTTTCAGACCTGCATGGTGGAGAAAAAGGTCGTGCCCCCGGATGGGAACATTGCCTTGGCTGTTCTCGGCTGGTTTCGTTCTACATTCTTTCGCTAGAGTAGATAACTGGCGGCCTGGAATACACCTGTCTGAATGAATACCTATATTAACACCTATCTCGCTTATACCACTGAAGAGACATCAAGGTTAAAGGAATTACCCCATTGTTCTTTTTTGTTGTTGTAGTAGTTGTTGTTTCTCTTTCAAAGAATAGATTTTTCTGAGCATAGAACTGGAGTTTTACCTTCCGCATGCGAGCGCCTTTTTTTTTAACGGAATTTAACGGGGGCGGCGATCGTGACGTATCTGGCGGTGCGCGAAAGCGCGCTGCCGACAAGAGAATCAGCGACCAGCTTTACATAACCAGGACCAGGACGGTGATCAGTCGTGGACACTCCATTCATGATGCGTGATGTTCCTCCCATAAAATATGGTTAAAGATTGGGCTGTTCAGTATTTCATACTTTAAAAGTGACAAAACCGCCGTGTCGGGAAACATAGATTCCTGCATGTACGCCCATCGGAAGCGGAAATCTCAATGAGCTCAGCTTCCGTGCCTCGTCTTCGCAGTATTTTCAAAGCAGAGCCATCAAATGCGCTTCACTCTGGTGACTATGACTGCAGGTGTGCCTCCGATTTCTGAAGGTTGAATGGGCGCTATGGAAGAAAGCATTCTTTTCTTTTACATGTTTAACGAGCTTGGCCTCCGGGGCAACCTCTGCTTCCGCTTGCAGGTGCCCGACTGTCGACTCGAGAACAGCCCTGAATGCGCCAATATACTTCGACGTAGAGTACGCTGGCGTCAACGAGACGTCGGTTAGCTGCAGGGAAAATTAAAACATATGCCATGACGAAGTTTGTAAGCTTGTTGCAATTTGCTCGCAAAAGCTCTCCGCCAATCGGCAACATCCCCTGTGTTTGACGTCACGGCCAGTTTGCCTCGCAGGCGTTTCGTAGCAGTCGTCCTTCAACGGCAAGTGGTTGATATAGAACACTTTCGCGAACGATTTTTAACTTCATATTTCATGCGGTCAATACATTAGTACCTAGGAACAAAATGGAAATGGACGAAGGATCTCCAAATGTCCTTTCATGTCACCTTTAATAGTGAATTTTCGCTACACACATGTAGAACTTATAGTCCTTGTATTGCCAACTGTAGGATGGGACAAGCCTTTTCAGAAAAGCAAGCGCCACCCGTGGCACGAAAGGGCTCATGGGAACTTCAAGCGCGTTAAGTATTACAAGACGGCCAGAGGCGGCGGTAGAAGAAGAACAACAACATTCCCGGTGTGTGCAACAGCAGCGTCAGCCTGTGTAAATCATAACCGAAGCAGACGACAGAGCAGTGTCCCTCAGCAAGTTCCCATGCTGCTTTGCGCCGCGCGCTTGGTGGCGCGCGCATCTTTTTAAAATCGTCTGTTGCTACAGCGACTGACCCATTATCTTATCGAGATGTGGCCTATAGCATGCGTAGTTTGTTAGCAGCGGAATAGCTAGACCTCAATCCCTATTGAATAATCCTTCTGTGAGACACATATGGGCCCTATATTAGTTTGTATGGGTCCCATACAGATTTGTATCGGTGATGTATTAATATACTGCAAAAGTGTTCTTTTTTTCGTGCGGAACGATTTTTCGCGTTTTTCGTGCAAATTCGCGAATTTAAGTACCCGATATGTAGATGTGCTGACGTCATCGGGAAACATGATCTGACGTTTTTCGCGTACAACAAAACGCGAAATCAACGACTTTTACAGTATATGGGCACCGTATGAAGCCATATGAGGACGGTATGACATTTTTTGGGGCACCATACGAAGTCACACAGGGTCAATATGACACTTATATGGGTCTCGTGTGACGTCATATGGGACCATATACGAAATATCTGTCTCTCATATGAAATGACACAGTAGCAATACGGCTGCCCTACGCCTTGGTAAGGGACAGCAGTGCAGTCATGTCTCGCTTATCCGGAGTTCAGATACCCGGAAACCTCGCTGTCCGGGCTACATTACCGGGAACAAACATGCTAGCATTGAATTTTCTCTCTGTTTTCCGGAATCCGGAAACCGTTATCCGTATCCGGGCAGCAAGCACGGGAACCAATCCACAGGTATCTAGGTCATTCTTATTCGCTGATCCAGAGAAGTGTCAACGTCTTCTGTCGCTGGCACGTGTTGTGTAAGCATTATTCCGGAAGAGGGTAACATTTCACGAGGCATTGTGTACTGTTTGGCTCCCCTTTGTTCAGAGGTCACTCCCGTTTGCTGTGTGCGTGTAGAGCGTGTTTTCAGTCACACGGTAGAGATGGTAGACGTATCCCACCCAGTGCATAGAATCCACATGTGAACGTCAATGTCCAGGCCGTCGGAGAGCATCGCCTGTCATTTGGCCGGTTCCAAAGACGTTTGGAAAAGAATAACTTTTGAAGGTAGGACATTCTGTTGGCGTAAGGAGCTATGCCCTCTCCTTTGAAACCGTCCACAAGCACTGTAAGACGAATGGGGCTATTTGTGAACATTGAAAAACCTGAAAAATGTTGTATGACATGAGAGAACTGATGTTCTGATGCTGGAACAACATAGAAAGGAGACGCCACCTGGATGACGTCATCACTGTTCCCAATACGTCCACTGCTGTTGACTCTCGTGCAAGGAGTTGTGCCTTTGGTTAAACGTAGTGCAGTCACTCGACAGCTTGCGAGAACAGAGGCGGTACAGTTGTCAAGGCAAATTGTCAACCTCTGGCGTCGATGATTTCATGCAGCAACGCCATGCCAACGGTCACGTCTCCTATGGCTCAAGCGGGACTACAGACGGCTCTTCAATTCTTGGAGGACGATGAACAGCAGGTCGTACATGTTGCCCACGTTTTGCTAATGTGCAATGGAGTATATCTTCAGAGCAGGCACTAATTCGGAGATTTTTTCAATAAACCATAGTCATTGTTTTCGTTATTTCCTTGGTATTTGATAATGAGCATGGTTCCCTTTGTGGGCGATTTTTATTCATGGACGAAAGTGTCCATATTAACGAGGCATGACTGGACATAGTTATGAGTACAATTATGCCAAACTCAATTTTGAAGCGGACCACTCAATAGTATCACATCAGCCCTCTTACCTTGTAAAAAAATGTATTGTGTCACCGCGAGATCTGCAGATAATTAAAACCGCTGCCGCGTTTCTATGGGCCGAAGAGTAACGGATCCGCGGAAACGATACAGGAGCAAGACACGTTCACAACGATATGTGTGACACGTGGCTGAGGTTTTCTGAGGTTGGATCATGTAGCTTTTTGTTCTAATTCGAAAGTTCGGTTTGTTATGCCCTAACGTGAATTTTTCCTGATTTCTAGCGTGTTCCCGTACTCAAAGTATCAATTCTCAAGGTATTTATCTGGCGTAATTACACGGACAGCTCACTCAGGGCTCTATGGGGATTCAAATGTTTTCATACAGTAGATTTTCTCTTTGTACTGACGCCGGTGTCCCTCGATGTGGTTCCGTGCGGAAAACATCGGCCTAAACGGGTGCTATCGCGACGCGGTTTGCTGTGATGGATTCCTCATTCCTCCACCTTCACGAGGACGCCCACGGTTTGCGGAAATACCAACGAAAACATATTCCAAAAGCCAGGGTTCATCACAGTATAACATGGGGGTATACATCGGCTTGACAAAACAATGCAGAACAATTTAATTCAGATGTTTTATCTCCCATACAGGAGACATCATCATGTCTGCCAAAGACAGAGCGAGGAATGCTCCAAACCAGTGGTCTCCTTCAAGGTTAGCGTAGACTTCGGGAAGTCGGCCACAGTACTGTACAACTTAATTGCAACCAAGTCTAAGCTGACGTTAAATGAGACGACTAGTTTGATGTATTCCTCATTCTGCCTTAGGCAGACACTGATGAAGTATCCCGTGTGGGGGCCAAAACGTCTGAAATAAATTGTTTTGCATTGTTTTGTCAAGTCGGTGTTTACCCACTTTAATACTCGAAAATACCAACTGTAGGCGAGATATTTGGAAATTTTGGGCCTCCATCAGCGCTTCCGACTTATTCGGAGCACCAAAACTTAAAACCCATCCGTGGGAAGGGCTCCAAAGTTCGCGTCCTTGTAGGTCTCGAATCGCTCTACGATCGGTCGATTCGCATAACGGGGCTGTCTTCAACGGTTCGGAAGTTGTTGCCAGAGACGCGCTCGTAACGCTGTTTTTACAAACTTTTGGGCATTTTTTCGGAAGAAAGCTCGGGTCAAAAAATTCGCTGCAAAAGATAGTCGTGAAAAATACGGGCCACCGCGAAAATAACAGGCGCGAAAACGTTGTTTCAAATCACAGGCGTTTCCTGTTCTTCGCGGGGAGGAGGAATCTGGGCATGCGCACTGGGTCTGCATTGCCGTCTGAGCAACCGGCACGCGTGTGAGTAACACAAGTGGTGTGCCCCAACTGTCAAAACTGTCAAAGTCAAAAATGTGGCTGCCCTCGTGCACTTTCGCTGGAAGATTTTAAAGGCATCTGAACTCTTATTACGCCCTTTATGCTGTCAGCTGTTTAGAATAAAGGGAAACATGCGCCGCTTTTGTGTGTTACCAAATACGTAGTGAATGGCGCCTTCTTCAAGGGAACGCTGTTGCCTTCCGCTGTGTTCATACTTATCACACTGTCCACGTCGTAGCCATGCATGTTCTTCAAACTTCCCTCTTAAACCACTAAAATGAGCAATGTGTAACTTTCTGGAACTTGTGGATGGTTGTGCGTTAGTAGTATTGGATCAGCTTCAGAAGCCGGCAACTCACATAGTCATCTGGACGCCATTATTAGCAATTAGAGGAATTTGGGATCCTCGCAGTAATTAGGATCATTCAGTGAGTCACTACACTAATTGGGAAGCATCTAAGACGTGTCCAGACCACGGTGTGAGTATCCGGCTACTTGAGCTGACTAGGAATTAAAAAATAGGCAGAAAATAAAATAGAAAGATAGAAATAGAGTGGAGAGAAAGAATTTATTCGAAAATCAACGATGTCGGGACGAACAACCCACTCCGGAGTGACCAGCGCCCGCCATGTTGCTCGTATGCGTCGGATAGTTACAGAGAATGACGACAGGTGGCCACCTAGTTGCAAGGCATCACACCAGATGGCGCCACCATTATAGCTCTATGTGAAAAAGACAGAACAACAAGATACTAGCAGCAGGTAAAATTGAAAACACTGCTCAACAAGTCTAGGCATGGCAGAGCATGTGGAAAAGGTCTAACCGCTACTGCTAAACGGCACAGAGAAAACAGTACACAAAGGCTTAGGGAAAAGGCTTAGGGGCTACTGCTTAGGCCTAACCACAGCGTCACCTCACAACGCTACGCAGCTAACACAAGGCGGAAACTGCAAAACACTAGGCACACAACGCTAAACATGCACAAAAGGCCGCTACAGCTCTTTGCTAAACAAGTCTAACCATTCGCGTATAAGGAATTTCCTTTACAGCAAATATGCGAGAAAAGGAGCGCAGTAAAACAAGGCGCAAACATCTGCAAATCACTCACCTTTTCCCCCTAGGCGCCAGTGTGTCCGACCCCATCGACGTCCAGGCACGAAGTGAGCCGGCGCGGGGACGGCGGAGCGACCCGAGCACACGTCTGTACTCGATGACAGCCAGGGAAGAAGTGACTGGGGCGCCTTTCCGCGGCAGCTACGCATGCCCGCGCGAGCTCCTACCGCCCTCTGCGCCGTCTACCCGCCCGTCATGAAGTGGGTCACGTGGGCGGTTTCGGATTCACTGCTCCTCCCGCTGCGGACACGCTCCTAGCGGCGACGGGTGGCTTCTCCGTTTAGGTTTCGCTCTTGTTACTTTGCGCGCATTTATTTGTATAAAGGCAGCGTGCACTGCGCTCGCGTCATCATTCTGACCAATACATGGAAAACGCCATGTGCGGATTATTCTCCTGCATTTCTTGTCGTCGCCAGGAAAAGACAAAAATGTAGAACTTCGCGAATTTATTCGCGCTATCGTGAAGGAAGCCTTTCAAGTCCATCGCCTGGAATGGTTGCAAGCACGTCAAGAAATGTGTCAAGACAAGATGAAGACGCTCGACCGCATCTTAGAGGAGGACAGACTGACGAAAAGGAAGTCCAACTTTAGCCTGGATAATCTGTATAGGAAACGCAGTTCCGGTCTAGAGGACGATGACGACGTGTAAATAAAAGAGATGCATTTGCCTACGAGTCTAAGCCTCATCTTTTTCTTCGCACAATGTGTACGCACGCAACATGTCTTCCCCAAAACCTTTTCGTTTCCGTCATCCTTTTCGCTGCGTCTTAAGCGGCCCCTCCATGTGCGCAAATCAACTTTCTTTGCGAACATACTGAGGAACCCGAACGATGTCGTGGACAATCCTCCGTCACAAATATTCTACGTAGAGAAATATGCTTCGCTGAGCATGCAGGACGAATTTGGGGATTCTGTAAAATTTACCAAGGAGGTACCACGAGAGTGGGACACGTCGCGCGCTACGCTCATCTTCGTCGACGATCACATGACCGACGCCGGTTTCTTGAAGGAGGTGACAAATCTCTTCATTCAGGGTTCTCACCACGCCAAAGCGTCAATGTTATTGCTCGTCCAAAACATCTTTTTCGATAGTAGCCATTTTAGAACTATATCCTACAACGCCAGTTACGTCGTCCTGTGGCGCACCATGCGCAGCGTGCACCAGCTGGAACATTTCGGGCAACAGCTATTTGGCAGAAAAGGATTGGAGTATTTTCTGGACGGATGTAAGCAAGCGATGTTGTCACCCCCACTTATTTACTCGTGGATCTTCACAACTATACGCATGAGGACCACAGGTTGCTTAGCAATACGTACCTTTACGGGTGAACATCAATATATCTACGCTCCGAAATGAATCTCCACACTCATCTCACTTTACTCAATGTACTCTCCACTCTACGCCCTCCGCGACGTCGCGACGTCTTGAGACGTTCTACTTCGTCCAACATGAAACACCTCTCCGAAATATGCCTCAATGTATTGAACGGAGAGGTGTCTCTAGCTCCAGACACATTCGCGCGCTTGAAGAAGCACAAACGCTTCTTACGGCGGCTCGCCAACAAAAAGATTCACAAGAATCTGCAGCGTTTGAAGCGCTATCTGTCTCAGCAGTGAGGACAGGGCATTCTTTCGTCGGTGGCTCCTCTTCTACTTTGCACCGTGTTGAATCTTTTCGCCAATGGCCAAGAGAATTAAAGTGACCACCTCCTTCATCGGGAACCTTGAAGGAGAGTGATGACGTTAAAGTGAAACTCATACTGCAAGCACTGTATCGCATACTCAAGCAGTACGGATTCAACCCCTACGACAATAAAAACAAGGCGTCCGATGCTAAGAATGACACTGACTCTTCGCTTCTCTCTTCAGAGGAGAACGAAGAGGAAGCCGAAAGGGTCGTCTCGAAATTAAAGAAGGTTATTTCCTGGGGTCGCGAGCGTTATGTCTCCGTGTCGGGCAAGCCCATCAGGCACTCCTCTGTTTACGAACTCGTCAGTTATTTGTTTAAACGTAAGGCGAGAAAGAAACCTTCCTGGTTCCTCAAAGTCTCGAATCTATTGCGCCTGATTTCTCTACCCAAATCTCGCGAGCTTCAACAGCAGCAGCAAACCTCCACTGCGTGGACGACTTATGGAGTGATATGAGAAACCAGGGGGTGGTTTAGGGGGAGTGGAGCACTATAGAAAAGTGCATTACTTGAGCAAAAAGAAGGCTCTTGCCATTCTCAGAGTAACCGGACAATACCACTTCGTTTCCATGCTTCCCAAGATCGTGCGCGACTACAACACCACCAAACACAGGGTGTTGGGCATCAGCCCGTCCGAAGTCACGCGTGAAAAGAAATTGGAGCTGTTCAATAAGATAAATGGGAAGCCTGTCGCACCCTTCGTGAAAAAGAAGCTCAAAGTGGGGGATAAAGTGAGGGTCCTACTACACAGAAATGGTTTTCAAAAGAGCTCGGAAAGGAGTTGGTCGCCTCAGTTTTTCACCGTTTCCCGCCTGAGCGACACGTCCCCTCCCGTCGTGCATCTGGAAGATTACCGGGGTAAGGAAGTGGACGGATCTTCTTACCCGGAGGAGGTACTCGTCGTACCCCGAGACGCCAATCAGCCTTAGCCAGTAACGAAAGTGCTGAGAAAGAAGAAAGTGAATCATCAGAGCTACTCCTTGCTTCGCTGGTTTGGTTACGTCAAAGAACACGATAGTTGGATTCCGAGCAGTGACGTGGTCAAGATTGGGAAATGACGTCAGACATCTACGTCCACCTCCTCTCGAACGCCAGCATGGATAAGTTTCCCTCGAATAAACTCAATGCCTTCACGGTAGGTTTCGATAGTCCGCTTCAGCTCCATAGGTCGGCGAATTCATTCATGATGGCCTTACCAACTTCATTCACCATCACCTCATAGAGAATGATGTGATGTTGAATAAATGGCATGATGTGAGGTGATGTGATGTGAAGTTGAAGTTGAATGAACCGCATGATGTGAAGTCAAGTTGAATGAAGGGCTATGATGAGATTTGAAGTTGAAGTCCACGTGATGGGTTTTGAAGTTGAAGTGTGTGTGATGGGATTTGAAGTTCAAGTCTGCGCGATGGATTTTGAAGATGACGGATAGGTTTTGAAGTCCTCATAATATGTTTTGAAGCCAACAATGTTTAGTCGATGTCTGACATTGACGTGTCGTGATTGTTGCTTGTGCGAATACGTGCGGAGTGAACGGCAAATGTGTATCGGAGTGCACCGAGCGAACATAAATGCTTCGCGTTTCGTATCTGGTGTGGGCGTATGGGGCTGACACTGCAGATGCCTGCGGATTTCCTCCCCCCCCGTCGTTGTGTATCGGCGGTCGCAGGGAGGGAAAGTGTTCGGAACGCGTTACTCTCTCGCGTAGTGGGGTGCGTAATGCAATGTCATGTAGCCAGAGGCAACTGTATGTTGCGAATGTGAGCGGTAGATTAGGTCGAGATGCGATTTGGCGTTCTGCGGTAGCGTGGTCTGCACGTTGCGGTTGTTCTGTTTGACTCATTTGCTCGCCTACAGCTATAATGTGCATATATATGTATATTCGATGGATTTCGGTTTGAGCCTTCGCTTTCGGCCACGTACGCGCGTTTAAATAGACGACAGTAGATTGCTGTCGTGCTGACGAAGTGCGTTTTATTAGGCTTATTTTGTGTCTTCTTAGATTGGTTATTTTTCCTTTGTGTGATTGGGATCCAAATAGGACAAGATCGGGCTGGCATTGTTTTTGTGGACGTGTTTTATTGTGTAATACACATTAAGTGTAATACACAGAGGTCACTATAGGTCTCTTATTTATCTGAGGTGCATAGGTCATGTTTTGGGGAATTATGTGTTCCGCATGCATGTAGGATCCATCGGACACAAGTGTTCCATCAGAGCACGCAGCTGCTCAGATATTCATCACCAATAAAGTACATTTCAGCAGAGGTGGGGAAGTTAATTGCCACCCAAAAGTTGCTAGTTACGAGTTACGTTATTAAGCTAAATATGTAATGAAGTTAGAACCTTCAAGTTCTCAAAATGAAATTAAGTAAGAAATGAAAGTTCTTGCTACCATGCCGAAATTAAGTTGGGAATGGAGTTCCGAATACACCTTGTCAATTGGGCACTAAGTGAGAATTGGAATTCCAAGTTCTGCGAGTTCTCATTTACCCTGCACATTTCATAGAACCTTGCCAGTGGCCTTATCGCCTTTCCCATTAATAAGTGCACTTCACGAACTGCTGCGACCTAACTCAGAAGCACGTCGGAATTGTGGTAGCGTACATCCAGTACATCGCGCTGCAACAAGGCGGAGCAGACAGGCTCCTGGCACCGCGCACGTGGAAGAGAGGGGGTCACTGTCGTCGGATTTTTCAGCAGCAAAATAAAAAGAAAGGAGCCCGCGTTGTGCGTTCTGCCTGCTTGGACGTGAAGCGAAATAGAAATTTCTAACTTTGCTCATGATACGTTTGCAAAGTTACCTCAAAAAGTGACTACCACTACAGCCATGCGATTATGATGAGAGGTTGTTTCAAACATCAAATATAAACAGGTAAGAGTGGAAATTATTGTAAACTGTGTCGACAAATATTTATTCACAGACTGTCAGAGAGGAAAAGAAACAGTTTCAGGGACTGTAAATTGGTGATCTTCCGGGCTCCTTGGAGTCTTCACTTCAATTTGCGCCTCACATTTTGTATGTATTACATGTGTCCAAGTGCCTCTTTCATTCACAATGGGTTACACTTTTCCAAGGACAGATTCTCAGTTTTTGGTGTCAGTGATTTATCCAGGCCCTCCTACATCCCTGTGACAACCCCCCCCCAAAAAAAGTTTGGCGACACCCCCTGTAAAAAAGGGGGCTTGCTGTTTCAGCTGTAACAACATGTCTGTAATTATATATGTAAAGCTGTTATCACATAGCTATAGTAATGACCACGCCTCCTGCTTGGGATTCCGGATAGACCACTGCAGTTGTGTACTGCATGAAAGAATTAAAATAAAAACATATGTCCAGCGAAGGTGATCACAGATCGCTGAATTCGTTCATGACGGCAATTTCCAGTGTCAGTAAACATCATGTCACAATAACTCATGTAATACCGAGTGGCAGGCCGCTATGTATTCCGATGCCGAAGCTAATATCCCCGCGTCACGAGTGAAAAATGGCACGGCGCAAAAGTCCTACGAAGCTACATGAATACGTACGAAGCTACATGAATGTGCAATGTACCGGCAGACACGGCGGTCGTACGAAGTCAAATTAACGTTCAATGTGCCGGCAGGCAAGGATGTCGTACGAAGCCACATGAACCTGCAATGTGCTATGCGCTCACTTAGCTGTCAACAAAGGGCGCAACATTGTGCAACAATCCTACCGCGTAAGCAACATACCTCCCACCGCCGTTCACATGCGACAGGGGAGGCCAAACGCTGCATCCCTTCCTTTCCTTCTTTCTTGATGCACCCTGCTTCCAAGCCCAACCCAGAGCAAGGCGACCGCACCCTCCAAACAGCATACCCCTCCTCCGCTTACGCTTTCGCCGCCACTACCAGGAAATCCACGCTGACAGGGGCGAGGAAGACGCCAACGTCGTAATCCTCCAGCAGCGGGCAGCCACATGTACGTGGTACATGGTACAACAATGTAGGCCTTCGTTGGTATTCAACTTCAAAACCCCGTCAGCGGTCACCCGAAGCCACATGAACGCGAAATGTGCTATGAGCTCACTTATCTGTCAACAATGGGCGCAACATTGTGCAACAACCCTACTGCGCAAGCAACACACCTCCGCCGTTCACATGCGACAGCGGAGGTCAAACGTGGCATGAGGCTCGAGCTCATGAGCGATAATGAGATGTACGAAACAATCGAGAAGGGAATCGGGAGGCATTTGTAATAGTTTCCACAGATAATGTCGGGCTAATCACGAGGGGTGCAACGATTACGACCCCTAGCAAGAAAAAACTTTTATGCAGTATCTCGACGTCAGCAGTTTGTACCCGTACGCAATGACTTTCCATCTCTTGACAGGTGCTTTCGAAAGGGTCGATCCCTCGCGGTGAAGCGAGATCGATTTTCTCAGCATTTCTCACGATTCGGAAGTGCGTTATGTCTACGTGGTAGACTTGACGTACCCCGAAGAACTGCACGCGCTCACCAGGGATTTTCTCCTGGCACCCAAACACAGGTGCGTGGATGAGAACGAACTGTCCTCCTACCAGCGTTACTTGAAAGACACGTTGACACTGAGCGCACCACCCACAAAGAAACTCTTGCTGACGTGTTACGACAAAGAATGCTACGTTGTTCATTATGCATTGCTCGCTCTGTACGTGAGGTTGGGGATGAAAATAAAATGTCTACACAGCATCCTCTCGTTCCGCCAAGACAATTTTTTGCAAACCTTCATGCAGAGAAACGTCACGTTGAGAAATGCCGTGACCACGAAATTCGAACAACTTCTGTATAAAACCATGTCGAACTGTACGTTTGGTAAGACGATACAAAATGTGAGACGGATGAAAAGGTACGCTATAGCCTACGACAAAGAAAGCGCACTACGGAAAGCTAGCTCCGTCGACAGTCAGCATTTTTACATTCTGAGTGACAAGTGCGTCTTGTACGAGGTGAAACAGCGTCGCATCAAATGCACGCACCCCCTTTACGTGGGCTTTCCCATTTTAAAGATATCCAAAGTCCGAATGTACAACTTCATCTACGAGTCGCTCTTTTCTCGCTTGACCTGTGCAGCGCAATTGATCTATAGCGATACGGACAGCATAATTTTGTCTCTCGTGTGTGAAAGCTTGGAAGAGCAGCTGATGAAGATTGAGAATGAGTTACATCTGTCTTCCTATCCGGCGGACCACCGGCTTTTCAACGAGGAGCACGCAAACCAGATGGGGTACTTCAAAGACGAGACGGGAGGTGGTGTTATTCAAGAAGTTGTAGCCATCCGAGCTAAAATGTACAGCATTCTCTTGGCTGGGTCACACAAACAGATCGCGAGAGCAAAAGGAGTTAAGAAAGACATGATGAGGAAACACTTATTGCATGAAGTGTACCGAGATTCTCTGTTCAATGCAAAAACACTTCTCTCAGAAGCAGTGCATCATCCAGAGTATAAAGCAAACAATGTATATCATTTCGAGACTCAAGAAGAGCTTGGTCCCCTACAACGACAAGCGCTATCTCATGGATGCCGTACATTCCTTCTCTTACGGAAGCTGCGAATACGGTAGGCTGTGATGGTGATTTGATGCGTATAGGATTACGGTAGAACTCTCTCTTTGTGCAGCACCGGAAAACTCGGAAGAGAGCTCGAGAGCGTCGTCGGCAGGCATCGAGTGACAGTGGAACAAAGAGCAATTCCTTCGAGCATGCGCATATAATCGAGAATAAAAGTTCTAGTCCAAATATGCTTCTCTCTCTCTCTCTCTTTCTCTCTCAGACAGGAGAAGCACGGGTCATTGTGGCAGTGTGGTAGTGGAATGGGTGTAAGAAAAGAATGATCATTCCGTCATCGTGCTTGTACGGTGACCCACACAATGACGACGCTGCGATGAAGATCACTATACCTTTTCTGGCACGGCTTGTCTTCTCGTAATGTACTGTTCGTGAGATCAAGCAAGTCAGGGAGCGTGCAGGCATCTATTGACCAACTCCTTTGTGTGTATTCAATAAAGATGTTACGGTGAAAAAACACACAGTCTTGTCAAAGTTATTCAGATGACAACTCAATAAAAACGATATTTCAATAAATCAGTGACAAAGTTTACGATGTAGAATGCTTGCAGATGTTGCTGCTTCCGCAGGGCGTACGTAATATGCGCAATGGCACGAGCGAGAAGGTCCACGATGTCTGCAGAGACGTAGTTGAACTTGGTGTTGGTCGAGCTCAAAATTCGCTCATCAGTCCCAGGGGTTCGTCTGGAACCGTTATACAGACGTTTTTGTAACGGGCGTAGATACGATGCACCATCTCCAGCAGCGTCCCTGGAGAGATCTCTCCTATATTGCCAAAGCCCACCATGTCTATGACGTAATGAAAAGCAGTGATGACAAGCTCATTACAGGGACTCTCCTTGTTGAAACAATCATTCTCCACTTCTTCCTAAGAAGCGTGGATACGAGGACAATTTTGTGAGGCGTGGTAGTTGAACAGTTTCACGTAATGATGATGCGAGCACAGTGCGTCACTGCCTTTATACAAATAAACGTGCGCAAACAAACGATGCCGAAATCAAAACAGAGAAGCCACCCGTTGCCGCTAGGTGCACGCGCGCAGCAGGAGGAGCAGAGAGCGAAACCTCCCGCGTGACCCCCTCCATGACGGGCGGGCGGGCGGCGCAGAGGGCGCTAGGAGCATGCGTAGCTGCCGCGGAGAGGCGCCCCAGTCACTTCCTCACTGGCTCTCGTCGAGTACAGATGTGCGCTCGGGTCGCTCCGCCGTCCCCGTAACGAGCGCCAGCTCACTTTGTGCCTGGCTGTCGACGGGATCGGACGTACTGTCGCCACGGTGGAAAAGGTGAGTGTTTTGCACATGTTTGCGCGTTGTTTTACCGTGCTCCTTTTCTCGTATATTTGCCATACGGACATTCTTTGTACGCGCATGTTTAGACTTGTTTAGCAGTGAGCCGTAGAGGCCTTTTGTGTGTGTTGTCGCATGTTTTTGCGTTGTGTGCCTAGCGTTCTGCGGCTCCCGCCTTGTGTTAGCTGGGTAGCGTTATGAGGTGACGCTGTGGTTAGGCCTAAGCAGCAGCCCCTAAGCCTTTTCCCCGATGTGTACTGTTTTCTCCGTGCTGTTTAGCAGTAGCAGTTAGGCCTTTTCCACACGCTCTGGAATGCCTAGACTTGTTGAGCAGTGTTGCAATTTTACCTGCCGTTAGTATCTTGTTGTTCTGTCTTTTTCACATAGAGCTATGATGGTGGCGCCATCTAGTGTGATGCCGTGCAACTAGGTGGCCACCTGTCATCGATTTCTGCAACTATCCGACGCCTACAAGCAACATGGCGGGCGCTGGTCATTCCAGAGTGGTTTCTTCGCCACGACATTGTTGATTTTCAAATAAATTGTTTCTCTCCACTTTATTTCTATCTTTTCATTTTATTTTGTTCCTATTTTTTATTTTTTATCAGCTCAAGTAGCCGGCAACTCACACAGTGGTCTGGACACGTCTTAGATGCACCCCAATGAGTGTAATGACTCACTGAATGATCTCAATTACTGTGGGGGGTCCCAAATTGCTCTAATTGCTATTAATGGCGTCCAGGCTACTGTGTGAGTTGCCGGCTTCTTGAGCTGATCCATTACTACTGATGTAGGGATTGAAATAATGAGCCTATTCACAATAAGGGCGAAGTCGTCGATTTTGTCAACTTTGCGTTTGTTAAAGGGAGCACCGCAATTCCCAATATTTGGACAAGTGCACACTCTTAATTAAGGGTTTACTTGAACATCTTTTCCTTGCCACATGTATCACTTCCTTTTGGAGAGTACATATCACTCTGATAAATGAGTCTCCTCGCTCCCTGAAGAGTGTAAGGAGAATATTTAACTCCCTACTGGAGAGTAATTGTACACTCCAAATGGAGTGATATATATGGCAAAGGTGTACTCGTCAGAAAGGAGTTAGTGTACGCCCTCTTTTTAATCGTGTACGAACAAGCAGAAGCGAGTAACAGCCCAAGCAGCTCGCCAACATTGCTCCAATATTGGGCTCATATGGAATGCCAAGATTGCCAACGTGGGCTGCCAATATTGGAACAATATGGGGAGTGCAACCAGGCTCCATATTCAGGCTTCAAGAAGCCTTCGTTGGGATCGCAATATTCTACGAACCAAATGTTTCCAACCAATTCCGAGAGTACAAAGGACCGAAACAGTTTCATGACTGTGACGGACATACGCCAGATCAACTCGCACTGTTTGCAGCAACTTCAAAGCACCTAAGGCCTCGGTGGCTCAGTTGGTAGCGTGTTCGCCTTCTGATCCCGAGATCGCGGGTTCGAACCCGGCCGAGGACACCAGCAACTTGGTGGCAGGGTAGTTGCTTAGACACGCCGTCTTCCGCGAGGGACGTTAAATACGGGGTGCCGTGTGATGAGCTTTCATCGCACGTTAAAGAACCCTCAGGCTGGCAAAAGCAGTCCACAGACCGACCGCTGTGGCGTCGCTCATGATCTCAGTTGTCTCGCGACGTAAACACCCAATTATTAAAAAAAAAATCAAAGCACCTAACTTTAGAGAAGAGCCACCCCTTCCTATCAAACATTCTGTTTTTTACTTGACCTGCCGCAATTCCATTATCATTACAGGAACCAGCGACATTTTAGCCCGTATGAAACGTCCGATGCGACTGTCGTGCATGCGCATTAGTTGTAGGACGCGTGATTTCGCTCAAACGACCACGCTCGCTCTCAGTCACTTCGACCGAGTGGCACTGGCATCGCTAAGCAAGATGGCGGCTGCTTCCAGAACGTGAAAAGCTGAGTTGCGTGTTCTAGTGAATATCATAATGGGATTGCCGCTATGTGGACTGTTTCGAACAGTGGGTATCACCTGCGTTATTATTACATATATTATTATTATTACTAACTATTATTATAGTTATTTTTGTGGGATTTCGGGGACTTCCGTTTTGTCTGTTTACTGCAGTGGATTAGTTTATTTATTTATTTATTTATTTATTTATGATGATACCTCAAGGGCCCAGTGGGCGTTACATGAGGGAGGGAACACTATGTATATACAAGTGAAAGATAAATGAAAGATACATGTCGGCGAATTGAAACAGTGTGAAGTAGTAGCAACACAGCAACACATGCGCGGTAATAATAATAACATCAACAAAGGTAAGGTAAAAAAGAAAAACAATGTTACAAACACAAGTAATTGGCGAGTGCGTTCTTGAACTGTTCATAGTTAGTAATAGTGACGATCGCATGGGGAAGTGAGTTCCAGTCGGCAATGGTGCATGGAAAGAACGATTGTAAGTATCGCTGTGATGAACATGGAAGTCGATTAACTTTCAAAGGATGGTCAAGTCCTGGGGAGATGTATGTGGCTGGGCATAAGAAATGGGATCGTATCTGTTCTAAATGAAAAAAACTTGAAGAAAAGACAAAGACGTAGATATTTACGACGTACATTGAGGTCTGGCAGTCCAACTGAGAGTTTTAGGGCAGTAATACTGGACGGGAAAGAGTAATTATTAGAAATAAAATGAGTTGCCCTGTTTTGTAGTGATTCGATTAAATTAACTTGGGTTATATAGTGCGGATCCCAAATTGCAGAAGCATATTCTAATTTAGGCCTTATTAGCGTGATATATGCCTGGTGTTTAACTGACGGTGGAGCACATTTTAGGTTTCAGCGCAAGTATCCAAACAGACGGTTCGCCTCGTTCGTGATTGCATTAATATGGTTAGCCCAGTAAAGATTAGAACAAAAGTGTAAGCCAAGGTACTTGTAAGAATCACTTCGCACAATTGAAGAGGAACCCAGATGATATGAACTAAGGGAAGCTTGCTTAGCACACGAGAAGGTAAGGTGTGAACATTTGCTAGGATTTATAGACAGAGACCAGGTTTCACACCAAGAATTACTAGTGTCCAAGTCACGTTGTAAGGTGAGGCTGTCTTCATTAGCAGAAATGGCACGGTAAATTACGCAATCATCAGCAAAGGGTCTAACTGTAGATGATATATTATTTGGAAGGTCATTGATACAGATAAGAAAGAGGAGGGGTCCCAGAACAGACCCTTGAGGGACACCAGAGGAAACTGGGAGAAGTGAAGAAAGAGAATCATTAATCAATGTAGCCTGCGAACGTCCAGTCAAGTAATTCCTGATCCATGTAAGCGCTTTGGGATCTAGATTGAGGTTGGATAGCTTGGAAATTAGGCGCGAATGACAGACAGTGTCCAAGGCCTTAGTACTATCTAGAAAAATGGCGTCAGTGTCTATATTACGGTCGGTACTAGAATGTAAGTCATGTACGAATGAGGCGAGCTGTGTGTCACATGACAGGTTCTTGCGGAAACCGTGTTGAAGGGGATAAAAAAGTTGTTGGACTCTAGATGCGATGATAACGCTGAAAAAATTATATGTTCAAATATTTTACAGGGCACACTCGTAAGCGAGATAGGCCCGTAGTTAAGTGGTGTCGACCGGTCTCCCTTCTTAAAAATCGGAACAATTTTTGCCTGGCGCCAGTCGAGAGGAACCTTTCCTGCATCCAACGTTTGCGAAAATATGGTTGACAGAAATAATGAAGAGGTAAACTTCGTATTTTTCAGGACTTTCGCGTTTATGCCGTCGTGACCACATGAAGGTGATTTTGTGTATTATGCCCATGATTCCTTCATGTGATATATTAACATTCCGCATGGGCGATAGACTAGTATGGGGCAAACCAGATGGCTGGACATTACTGTTGTTGCGAAAAGCGCCAGTGAAAGCGCGGTTGAAAATGTCGCAGCTGACATCGTCAGAGAGAAAATTGCCCTGGTCGTCTTTTAATTGGACATTGTTTCGATGCTTTGGATTGATTGTGCTCCAGAAGTTTCGTGGGTTTGAAGATGGCAACCTTGGAAGTTCGTTGGCGAAAAAGTTACGTTTGGGTGTTTAGTAGCTCTGTTTTGTATTGCCTGACAGTGTCCCGGTATAAAGCGAAGGTCCTGTCACATCCAGTGCGCTGAGCTTGTCGAAACAGACGCTTTTTCTTGTTGGCCAGGTTCCGAAGTGAGGTCGAATACCAGGCGTTGCGCTTGGTGGACCGCAATATGACTGAGGGAATATGGAGCTCAGTAAGATGATTTAGCTTATTTTTAAAGAGGGACCAATTCTCCTCCATGGAACGTTGGGAAAAGCCTACCAGGTATTCTGGATAAAAGCGAGTGAGTTCGTTATTAATAGCTTCAAAGTCGGCCTTGTCATACAGCTTGATCGTCTTATTGTGCCGGTGACTCCGGGTACATGAAAGGAGTAATGGAGCGATGATGACAACGATGGTCGCTAAGAGGAGCGAGAAAAGAGATGGATTCGAGCATGTCAGGACAAGTGGTGAGTCTTAAATCTAGTGTAGTAGCTGTTGAAGAGGATGTCCGCGTCGGTTCACGTATCATCTGGTACAGGCCATATCTTAAGCATGCTTCAAGAAAGTCATTTTGTTCAGCATGGCTGGCGGAAGGAACAGACCAGTCGATGTCGGGATAGTTAAAATCTCCTAAGACAATAATTGGAACATTTGGATAGCTGTCTAGTGTAGTTCAGGTAGGGGCTTTGAACATTGATTGATTGATTGAGTTGCATTAGTACATTTGCTCTAGGTAGGATTAATATGAGCTTAAGTAGTACTTTATCGTTCGGATTAGACAGCCGTAAAAATGAGCATTAGGGAAGAAACTAAAGAGGATAACCCATTTGTCGCGAGTAATAATCCCCAAAGGTCACCAATTAGAAGCGAGGATGGTAGGGCAAATCGCCAAAGGAGAGCTTCATTACCAACAGCGTCAGAACCTAGCAAAGGCGTAGTAGAAAGCCTAAAAGGGGACAGTAAAACTATGGTGGCCAGACTCACTGAACTCAAAGCATAATACTTAAAGTTAGAGGCGGGCCTAAAGAAGCCAGCTAGAATGGGTATGGGAGCAGTGTTCCTGGAGTATGAAAGGACAGCTAATCCATTGTATGAGCACCTATGAGCTTCGCTCATATATGAGGGTTATGAGTAGCCATATGAGCTTTACTCATAGTATGAGCAGATCTACGGGATTTGAGTGCCCAATGTGCACCATGCATACATGTTCACGGCGTATAGAGCAACATAAAAGATTATGAGGCTCACCACAGACACAGTTCTTTTAACTCAATTTTTATTGCTGGTCTCTGCATTACTTCCAGGAACACTTCTCCTGAGGTCCCGCAAAAAATTTTGCCAGGTGTTAGTTGACACGTTTCGTCCGGGTTTACGGAGCCAACTCTGCTGACGGCTTTTCTTCCACGTATCGCCCAAATGCATCTGTCATAGAGAAGCAGAAATTAATATAATGACTCTTATATGGCAACTGCCACATCAGCTAGAACGAGTTGCACTACAAGGAGACCAGTCTCACAGCTACCACACTTTTGGATTATAACTGGAGCCTAAGTTTTAGGGTTTTCCCAGTTCTTCCCCGAATTGAAGGTTGCCTCATTAGGGTGAAACCCGATTTTTACCCGGCAAATTTCCCTCCCTGGGATATCTGTAGGAATGCACTAACCTAATTATTTGGCAGCAAATGCAGTTACATCACCATTTGAACCAAACGACTACAGTTAGTTTGAGTAACTGAGCCTGATTTCTTCTCGTATTTAGCATACTGAAAGTTTTTTTACCTGAATTTGCACGAATTTAGTGCGCATGTTTATTTACACAATTTTTACCCTCCGAATTAAAAAAATATTTTCCGAAAACTTCAGGCCCTGATTATAACTTCTGCATACCTTTTTAGCACAGAAATAAGCAACAACCGAGGTTCATCAATAACGGAACACGAAAACGTTACAGGAACATTACGAGCACACCAAAAACACATGTAGGGTCGAATGTCTTTCGGGTTCTGTTTTTGTCAGAATCCGGGAGAAGGGGGAACCGAACCGAGCGATATCCCTTGAGAAGGGAAACATGGTGAAATCTGGGGAAACACCTCTATTCGTGTACTTTGGGGAACAAAGATTAAAGCAAAATCTGCAAAATCTCGCGGAATCCCAAGTTGATCAGAACTGTGGAGGATAAATTTGATACTCGTAAGTGCTTCGAGCTTGTGTGGACTCGCTCTTGGACTTCATCATCCATGTAAACCTGTCCACAGGGCCGAAGACATTGTTTCCCAAGTGAAACTGGAACAGAAATATGCAATGTATTGCTGATACATTATTAATTATTGCAACTTAAAGGATCGCACATGACAATAACGTGAGTGGGACAATTATGCGAGTAAATGTGATATTGTGTCTACAATTATGCAATCATTGTTCGGTACTCAACTCCACCCATAAAGCTCTCATAATGGATAGACCCTGAACCTTTCAGGTGGTAAGAATTGCATTAGTAACTACACGTCAGAAATTAGAGGGATGAAAAATTATGATCAGACAGAATTTGTGGAGAAGTCGGGCTTTACTTTCTGATTAACATTCCTTGTACCGTTTATCTGGAGTTTTAGAAGTGGTCAACTGCATATTTTGTTAAATATTAGTATATATATATGTCTTGCGGTGTCAAGCTTAGGTGCAGTTTTGCGGGTAGTAATCGGGCCTAACCCCAAACGAGCAACCCTCGATTCAGGGTGCAAATTAGAGGGGAAATAGGGTTAAACTCTAAAACTTCAGGGTGTAATATTTGCACTTAAAATTTGCTCAGTCTCACAGAAGTCAATATGTGCACTGCAGAGCAGTACTCACCTCATTTTCTATTGTGGCAAAGGCCCGTATGTGGTCTCACTCGTCAACGTCTCTTGGAACATGTTCGGTGCCCTGCCTAAAAAAGAAAAGTTGAAGTAATAAGCAAGTGTCCTTAACCAGGCACTGCACATGGGTCATTCCGTCTGAGATGTTCCAAATGCCCTGCTCAAGCCCCCCACAGATTGCATTCCAAAAATATCAGTTACCTGATACCTAATGATAAAATTTGTCATTTGTGATCAAATAAAAAGTTTTACTGAAAGATGTGGAAACTCGTTAGAATTACAAGGCATCAAACTTGAAGGCTAACACGAAAACATTACATGGAAATAATAATTTTTAGGCAATGGTTCCCCCAGACAGACATAACTTTCACATAGAGTCACAGATCGGGACCTGAACACCCTGGGCATCCCAACTTTTCATCATTGTTTTCATATTTCACTAGCCCAACCCGCCTTGTTTCAGAGTGGGTTGGGCCCAAAATATCACGTTTACTGCGCTTAGGTGGTGAAGTACCTCAAGTTTTCGTGCCGTTTGTGCTAGCTCCGAAAGTAGTTTTGAAAAATTGTGCCGAAGCATGGGCGGGTTGGGCCAGTGAAATATAAAAATATCAAGGAAAAAGTTAGGGGGGGGGGTATATGTTTATTCACACAAAGTTAGGATGCCCATGGTGTTAGGGCCGGATCTGTCGCTCTATGTAAAAAGGCTCTGTCCGGCTACGGAAATTGCAACCAAGGTATTATTATTTCCAAGTAAGGTTTTCGTGTTAGCCGTAAAGTTTGATAACTAATAAATCCAAAGCAATTCCGTACTTTTAAGTAAAGCTTCGGCAGCTGTGTCAGGTGCCTGCGATAATTTTTGGAACATAATCTTCTGGGGTCGAGCAGGCCGTTTGGATCATTTTAGGTGGAATGACCCGCTGACCACTCGTACTCGAGCATCCCCATGCAAGCTGGCACCCTTCTTGTGTCAGGGAAGCATTTACATAGGGCTCATGGCACGAAAATTCTAAACATTTAAGCTTCAACATTTAAATCGTGGTCGATGAAGCCTCATGACTCAGTGCAGCTAGCAGCAAATATCACAGGATTACATGAATTATGGAAAATTGGCAACTCTCCGCATCCAGCTTTTCAGGGGAGGAGGAAGGATTGCCCGATTGTTCAGTTGACAGATGGGGCTTGCAGCAGCAAAGACCACAGAGCTCATAGCAACAGCTGCAGCAGACTGGGTGACCCTTTTACCACAGGAGGGAACTGCTGACGACGACGGCCCCGCAGTGGCTCTTGCAAAAGCCACAGAGGCTTGCAGTGCAAATGGCCACAGAAGTCATAGAAATAGCTGCAGCATGCTGGGTGACCCTGTCTCCACAGGAGGAGACTGGTGAAGATGACCTCACATCGGCTCTTGCAAAAAGCACATCTAAAATCGTAAGAAAATTAGGATAAGTCATCAACATGAAGACAGTAATTATGCATATCTGCACAGACAGACATTCATACATTCAATGAAGGCGGTTAGCAACTACAGGTTTCAAGTATGTATACAAGGGAACACAGCAAAAGAAGCAAGAAAAATACAATTTATTGCTAACAGAGTCTTTGTTACGTTATGTGCCATATCAGCACAGCGCTTCTTTTCTTGTTGCTCTTGGACGAGTTTCTCCTTGCATGCTGGCAGTTCAGCCTTGAGTCGCTCGTTTTCCAGTTCGAGAGTCCTGTTATGTTCAACTGTTGGGCCAGCACTGGCACTCGATGGTGTCTTCCTCGTTCCCAGTATGCCTTTCAACTGCATAGTGTGGGCAGTTCGTTCATTCCTTTTCAAGGTCTTCGTGGCTACCCCTCTTTGCTTTTGACTTGAGGCCTGCAAAATTAAGGAGCAAATGACTTACTAGGGACACACAAGGCTATGATTACAACATGAAGACAATTCTGGCATTACTTGGACACACGGGAACAAAGCTTGGTACACAGGGCTGTGTGAATACTGTTTTCTTTTCTGTTTTTAATAGTGAAGTCAGGAACTGGACATTGGAACATCAAACTGAAACAAATGCAATTTTCAACCAACTATATTTCAATAGCATGTAGTATTTACCTCACAAAGAACATCAGGTATGTCCAGCCAGCCTGGACTGATTTTATGGAAAGATAAATGTTTTTAAAAATGCATTTCGATTATTTGCTTCCGCAGCTCAGTTCGGTGAGAAACACCACTATTTGCACACACTAATGATACATGCCCGAAGAAGCGTTCGTAGTGGAGCGCAGTATCTGATAGTAGACCAAATGTAATAACCCAGGCAGCACATGGTGGGATAATAGATGGCTATACGATGTTTAACCTTAGACATCTGGGATAACTATAGAACGTCTAAGGCTAGACCTAATGTCAAGTAGACGTCCACTAGCATAGCAGTAGACGTGCTAATGTAACACTAATAGCCGTCTAACCTTAGACATTTAGTGTCTACGTACGTAGACATGATTTACCCCTTTTCTAGACATGATGCCTAAAATTAGTCATGGCTCCTAGACATGCATTAGTACTGAAGTTTAGACTTAGGTCTGTTTTATACCTCCATTTCGGAAGTAGGTCTAGGCTTAGATCTTTGTTATACCTCACTTTTGCTACCCTTATCCGTAGTTTAGACGTCTTGTTATCGTACCCCCCGTGCATATTAATGGGAATTTTCTGTCTGTGTATAACTCCTTGTGAGTACTTCAGTCGGAGAGCACGCATTTTGTAATGAATTTATTTCAACCAAAAACTGTACACAAAGTATGCAAAACTAGTCACAGCGGTGAACTCTTCAGATCTGTTTGTTACAATGAAGCACAAATATTGTGCAAAAATGTGATGAGCTTTGGTGGTTAAAGACACGCTAATCTACCCATTTGTAGTGTCACTTGCTTGAAAGTGCTGGCTGGAAGCACTACTTGTCCTGAAGCCACAAACTGGTGTATATCCTCAAAAAAGTGCGGTAATTGTAGAATAAACATTCCCTCTGGCACCCCTGGTTCTCCGCATCGTGGACGCTCTTACCCAGACAAACCTGCAAAACAAGCAGTCAGTTTTAGAGAGCACGAATTAGCTACCCATATTACACATAACCACTCCAGTCGAAACGAGACAGTGTTGTGGCTCTACCCTCTTAGATTCTGCTTTAGAAAATAAGAAAAAAGTATGTACATGTTTCAAAACGAATGTTAGTAGTAAAATGAATTTTTCTTTCAAATCCCTGGAAGTGATGACTGGACCAGATGTGGAATAAAGCCAAGGAGCCACAGAGGTGACAGAAGAGATGTCCGTTTAACGCAACAAACTGAAGTGGAATGAAAACCCTCGCTCAAGCGCGATCACGAGGATGATGCGTAGTGACGTCATTGTGTCATTTTCCTCAACACACTCCCCCGCGAAACAATTCCGAAGCTCACGCAGTATCGCCCTCCAGCCTGTAAAGCAGCTGAATTGGCCGGGGTTAACATCCTCCCGTCCGCCAACCTTACACGGCATGACCGTACTCTGCCGTCTGCGCTGACGAATACCTCTTCGCCTCGACCCAGAGGCCATGCTACTCGCGATACATTTTCCTTAGCGAGGAGTACGATATGCCCAACCTTGATGCCAGTCGGAGGGCATGGCGGACAGACGTTCGCCGATCGCAAGCACAAAATTTTAGTTCCTGGTCCATTTCGCCCAAAGAACAGCGGTCAGGTTTTCTTGGTAAGCCCAGCGTCTTCGGAGATTACCCGACGTCGAGTTGTCCGCATCCAATGGGCGGGGTGCTGGAGGGGCTGTGAGTCTTTTCCCCACCAAGAAGTGAGCAGGTGAAAGCGCTTTGGATCTTGAAATATGTAGGTGAGGGGTCTCGAATTGATGGCAGCTTCCACCTCAGTGACAACCGTAGATAAATCCTCGAACCCCATCGTGCTCTTTCCGAAAACATTGCGGAGGGAGGTCTTGACGCTCCGGATCAACCTTTCCCAAAACCCTCCCCACCAGGCAGCACGCTCCGCAATGAAACGCCAAGTGACTCGGCTCGATGTAAGGAGCCCGGTGACTTGAGAGTCCTGGGACAGCCATGCCAGGGTGAGGTCTCGGCGGACACGTTTAAATGTGAGGAAGTTGTCAGAATAGATCTTCAGCGGAACGTCACGTCTCGCTTTCAATCCTTTGTACGCTTGTATGAAATCCTCGGCCGACATTGACTTCGTGAGCTCAAGGTGAATGGCCCTCGTGACGGCGCGTGTAAAAATGAGTATGTAGGACTTGCATGTTCCACCAGTGGATGACTTGTAAAAAAGTGGTCCTGCATAATCCGTGCCAATTACCTCAAATGGTGGTGAGGGAGATACCAGTCGCGCGGCAAAGGGGCCATTGGCTCAGTACAGACGCGAGCCTTGGCGCGTTTACCAACAAGACACTGATGGAGGACTCTTTTGACGACCTGTCGACCTCTAATGACCCAATATTCTTCTCTGAGTTCGGCTAGAGTCTCTTGAACACCTGTGTGGAGAAGTCTTGTATGCGTGTGTAGAGGACGGTGGTCTTCCTCTACATGAGCCCCGACCGGCGATGATGGTATGCCACGGAGAGGCGATGACGGTGGCCTATCTCCATGGCCGCGCCGGTGGAACTGAGGCAGGTGCTCCAGGCGCGTGGCCATCTTCGTCGTTGTCCACGGCCCGCTACACGTGCTCATCACTAGCAAAGCGGTGATTGGGTGATCCGTAGGGATGATTATAGGGTGCTTAACTGAATCTGCGTATCCTCCATGCTGCAGGCGGCCCTTCATGTGCAGTATACCATACTTGTCGCGGAAGACGGATGTATTCTGAAGAGACTTATGCTCGGTAGGTTGATGGATGAAAGACTGCTGCTGTACCACCACTATCCAGTATCTCCTTGCAGCTTCCACTTCTGTGGTAGTGAGAGCTCCCGTTCTTTTGGTTTGCTGATAACGAGAGTTGTGTAAGAACCTCTTCACCCACGCGGTGACTCGCAGTAGCCTAGAAGATGAACTGTAGCTGAGTACCTCCAAAGGCGCATCCTCCGGGTTCAAATTACGTCCAGAATGGAGAGCTTCATTAAGCGAAACGCAACCAGATGCCTTCGATGAAGCATCGAAGACGATGCGGACTTTGGTGGTTTCCCGGGCTCTTCTAATTACAGCGTGATGTGGCATGTAGTAGACCGGTCTCGAATTGACTTCAGGGTCTGTAACGCGCTCTGCATGACCATTATTCAAATACTCCCGTATAGTCTGATCGTACTCCTGTAGCAGTGACTCGTCCCGCAACAACTTCTTTGTGATAGCCTTGTTGTCACCCAGCGAATGCAGTTTTTCTTCATCCCATGGCAGACGTACTACGTACCGACCATCGAACGATGCCGAGGAACGAAATCGCTGGAGCACAGTGTCGTCATCTGGGTTAGACTCTTCGTGGTGGACAATGCCCATATGTTCTAGTTCCCAGAAAGCACGCAGCTGGGAGTCAATATCGCTGACAGTGTCTCCAGATTGTACCCCAATCTGCATTACTCCAATAGAACAGTCTTGCTTTGAGGCGTTCGCAGACAGGCCTTGTAGCGTCCACCTGAAAAGCGTTTCGACAGCTACTAGCTGTTCTGATAACCGAACGGAAGCGCCGGTGACGATCTTCCAGTAAAAATCACTGCCGATTAGCAGCGAAACGTCAGAGATGGATTTCGTGGGTTCGTCAGCAATGTCAAGACCCATGGCTTTCAGCTGCCTTGAAAGATCTTCATTAAGGGCTGGTAGCTTGTTCGAACATATTTGCTCGTATTCAAGTGCCTCGACCGTAACTGTAGGGCTCCGGTCAGGAGAAGTGAATTGGCTACACAGTACTACGTGTAGGCAACGCTATGTAATACGGGAGGGGGCGACATTTCCAAGGGTGTGAATATGCAAGTCCTCAGTACGCAACGCAGTGCATCCAATCTTGGCCGAGATATCCTTGCGGATAAAACTGCGCTGGCTGCCGCCATCGAGCAGAACTCGCACCAGGCGTCGTTGGCCATTCTCACACTGTACCCATATCTTTGCTGTTTGCAAAAGAATTTCGCGTTCAGGCTGCACTTTGGGAGCCTGTGGGGCAGAGGACATGGTCGTGACGATGTCCTGAACCACTGCAGCGCTCGACGACGCAGCAGGTGATGTCGTGACTATGTCTGGAGTAACAGCGACATTGGACGACGAAGCAGAAAGTCCCTCCACACACAACTGTGTGAGATGCCGCCTATTGCAATTTTGGCAACGAAGTCGGTAGCAGACGCGACAATCCTTCGACAAATGTGACCGCTTGCCACACAGAAAGCAACGTCCTTCCCGACGCAATAAGCTGCTCTTGTCTGCTGCGCTCAGTGGGGCTGTACAAGCTGCTAGCGAATGCTCGTTAGACTTGCAGAGTACACAGACCGCTTCCGTCGCCCTGGCTGCTAAAGAAGCAGCAGGAGGGTAAAGGGGTGTTTTGCGGCAATCAGCAGTATCCTCCTTAGACGAAGCTGTCGGCCTGCGGACCCGTTCTCGAAACTCAATTTCTATTTCAAGGAAATCCAAAAGTGATGACAGATCATCGGCCGTCGACATGGCTGCGGAGGAGGTTGCAGAATCGGTTCTGTTCACATCGGTTCTGTAGTATTCCAACTCAAGTGGTGGAGGTATCTTCCGAAGAATTGTCCGCAAAATGGTAATCGAATATTTGCTTCGTGATACACCCAGACTCTGAAGATGCCGATTTCGAACCGTAGCAGCCTCATGGAACTTTCTCAAACTTCTGACATCGTCAATGGACTTCACAGGAGGCAAGTCGAACAAAGAATCCAAGTGGTCGCTCACCAAAAGCTCAGTCTTGCCAAACCGTGTCTTGAGGATATCGACGGCCGTAACGTAGTTCTCGTCCCTGAGTGATAGCCCCTCTATCGCTCGAGCAGCGGGTCCGGTGACAAGTGAGATCAAATATTTGAACTTGTTGACGTTAGAAAGTCTGGGGTTCTCACGAATACTGACACGGAACTGATCCCAGAAACCTTGCCACTGAAACAGCACACCAGAAAAGGAGTCAATCCGCAACTTCGGCAATTTGATGCCGTCTGCAGGGGGGCCCACGCCTTGAGATGTAGCAGACGAAGGCTGTGGAGCACCGCCGACCTGAGCGGATGCCAGTCTCGTCACACCGAGAGCGGTGTTCAGAGCTTCACGAGCTTGAACCGAGATAGTGATAATAGATCCCGAGTACTGATCGCAGGCCTCGCATTCTGCTTCCAAAGATGCTTCGTCGATAAGGGCCTGGATCTCTTGGTTGAGCTGAGTCAAGGTTGATGCTTTTGTTTCGAGAAACGTAAGCTTTGCAGTAAGCTGAGCAGGATCGTGGGGCGATGTAGCTATGAGAGTCTTCAGATCGTTGATGATACGCGTCACAGTCGCTCGGCTGGAAGCTCGCATCTTCTTCAGTCGTTCCAAGTTATCCATGGCAACCTATGGCAGTCAGTAATCCTTGCACAAAAACGCTTCCCGGGTTTCGGCACCAGATGTGGAATAAAGCCAAGGAGCCAGAGGTGACAGAAGAGATGTCCGTTTAATGCAACAAACTGAAGTGGAATGAAAACTCTCGCTCAAGCGCGATCACGAGGATGATGCGTAGTGACGTCATTGTGTCATTTTCCTCAACACAGTCCTTGTACCGGTGGGAGAAAGGACTGTCCATGAGGTGTTCGTTGGTCGGGTCACCAAAATGAAGGAAGGAACGAGGAGACAACCTTCATTGGCAAAGATCAGAAGAGAACTGGTTCACGTTTATTCGCGCCAGCTCGCGGCTGGCGCCAGCAGTGTGGCGTTGGCACTAGGGCCGCCACAACTTGTTAGCCTCACTATGTACTCAACACCATTGCTCCAGGAATGTGTATATTGCCACGAATCATCTTCGAGAAACTTCGAGGGCAGGCACGAAACGGTACATCTCATCCCGGCGCGTGCTGAAGAAGAAGCAAGAAGCTTCCAGACACATGGCCTGCTCTCTGGCAAACGCACGTGCTGTTTCTAGACCTTTCGGTGCGACGCTTAAATGCTTGTGCGCTCCAGGCTGGAGCATTCATTCTTTGGACTCAGTTGTGTTCAGAGAGCTATCACTCTTGTGTTTTTGCTACCAAGTAGTTTAATAAACCGTTTGCTGTTAATTTGACGACTCGCCGGCCCATTTCGCTGCGTGACACTATCAGGAGCGAACTGCCATCTTGCTCCAGATACTTCACGTAACACAGTTTTTGCTTAAGATATGTCGCATGTGTGTTTCGTTCATGGCGCTTGAAGATCAGTCTTTCGACCAGGCAGTATTTGAAGCAATGGGTGTTTCAGAAGTTAAGTGCAGTTGTGCTGTTGCAGCAGTAGCTGTTGTGGAACAGTGCACGGATGTGTACGTGTAAGGCATCTGGCTGTCAATTGAGTGTTCATTCGCCTGGATCAGACACTGGGAGGAGGGTTTTTTGTTCACGAGCTGTTACTTTTGTTTGGCATGGTAGACACTGTGGTTTTTCCTCGAAAATGATAAGCAGCTAAGCGCTAAATGCAACCAAAATGTTTCCATATACAGTGAAAGTGGGGGGTGTCAGTCAGCGCAGTCAGCACATAGGTACACAGCCGCTTTCACCTTATGTGTAATAATTTTGGTTGTGTTTAGTGCTTGGAAACGTCACCCATGACTGCTCTCAATCTTGCATCACTCCATCACGTAACACCCGGGGCAAGGAAACACGTAACTGACAGCCAGATAGCTGACAAAGAGCACATTGGTTCACTGCTTTGAACAAAAAAATATGTAAACAGAAAGCAATCAATTTCGCAAAAATCATTAATTGTGGACACGTTTTTCACGGAAGGTCTTTATGCACAAAACAGGTACAAAAGGCGCCCAAAATCAAATTAAAATTTTATAATGCTTATTTAATTAGTGAGCGTATGCAAATGCTGCTCATTTCTTAGCAAATGTCCCTAGGATCTTTCCAAAAAAGTTCTTCGATGGTGCCACCTACTCATGAATTGTTCAACCTGTGGAACACAAAGCAAGTCAATCAAACATCAAATGATTTATTTTACCTTGATCAGTGGTGGAACTGACAAATTATTGTTCGTAGCAGCTCTTGTAGCAGGAAAAATGTAGTGTTGTAGCAGGTTTCGCTGCCTTTGGAGCAGAACGCACCGAGCCCTAATTCTGTTGCAAATAGGAGAACAACAATGGTGGTTCTACTGGCGCCATCCCGGAGCGGTATATAGACGTCCTGACAGGACCCGGACTACCATCTCTACAAGTATATAATGCTGTTACAAGCCAATCTCGCTTGCCCTGAAACACAGGCCTGGAGTATTGGCTCTCTTCAATTGTCAACTCGGACATTGCGGCTTCTCTATCGGCTCCAGCCACCATGGTTTCTCTCCAGTTTTATGACAGGTTTAAGTCAATGGGTCTCAATGCCATACCGGACTGGCCTCAGTAAGCTTCTGCAAAAAAAAAAAAAAACGACGCAGGATCATTTTTGCGAGGTTTTCCATTTGGGAGAAAAATATGTGCAGCAGAAGCTCAATCCACCGGAACAGAATGGTGAATCCCACAAAAACTATCCGCACAATTGCGCAGAAGAGGCACTTGGCCATGAACTACTTCTCATTCAAGGACTGTCTCAGATGATGTTTAGCACCAGATAAAGACCTCCTGTGGGACAGTAATACCGCTTTCAATACTGGAACCTGCTGGATCAAGAGCCGGACCTAGTGTCACCCAGCGCAAAATCACAATGCAAAGATAGACAATCTGGGATACACCAAATACATTCTGATTGAACTTCACTCTTTCGCTCTGCGACGCCGAGTTCTCAAAGTACTGATAACAATCGCGAAGAGCCGCTTCCACGTGGTGGCAAGTACACGGCCGAAAGCATTACACGCCTTATGCAAAGAGGAAGAGGAGCTGGATTCAGTTGTTGTTTGAGCTCAAGACGCTTCGTGCTGAAACAGGATCGACGTGTTTCTACTGAAGGTTAGTTTCCTTCGAACTTTCATGTTATTATATAGCCGTATTGTCAAATGTATATAAGGTGGTCCACTAACCATGATAGAAATTCATAGTAAAAAACGTAGGCGCCGGAGAGACATGCTGTCGAGGGATTTTTTCTGCCAATCACTTTTGCCACATACTGGTAACGTTTTTATTTCATTTCAATTGACGGAAAATTAATTTCTTGAATTGAACTCCGAAATTTCTCAAGGCAACCTAACGTTTTCTTTGCGGAAATGGGTTCCCCGTGGTCATTTTACTCAGCATAGCACATAATCCAACTCGTAATGCAATGGCAATTGCCGGAATAAATTTGCCGAAAATCCGTGAAAATGAGCCCTTGGCTCCGCCTCTTTTTTGACGGCTCGTAGTTTGAGCGCAAAGCGCGCGAAGAAAGGAGGTTACATTGACACGCCACACGAGGGGGGAACGGGTTACAAGCCGTCGGGTGACCTCATTTTTGATAAGATAGATCTGATTCCCGCACTCGCCGCGCGTGTTTGTTCCGCGGGTAAGGCTCTTAACATTTCCCCCGCTCTTGTCGCGTGTCAATGTAACCTCGGGTGCGTTCCAAAACCTACTCGAGTCAACTCGGGAGTAGCTCTCTACCCGAAGCGCCGTTCGAAAACCGGGTCGAGTAACTCGATGACGTCACTACCTGCGTTCCAAAACAAGGTGGAGTAACCAGAGAGTTAACTCGATTCTACTCTCCTCGGAAGGCCGGTCAGGGAAGGTTCGCTCGAATAATGACGTCATGCTTTTGTCGTCTGCTCTTTCCCGCGAAAGCGCGGTATCGAAACCAGCTGATCGTTTGGTTGTAGAAAAACCTCTACCTCCACGACGGGTTATCAATACCCAACTGGACACCGAAATGGTAACACTCTTCCCATGCGGATTGTGCGACATGGCTTCTGAGGACCATGCGAACGCCCAAAGATATATGAGCCGGATACATTCCCCAGGACAAAGTGTGCAAAGTACAAAGTGTGCTGGTGCGCCTTTCTATTTTGTCTTCATGTACGTCGCTTTTCCATTATCTATTTAGCATATGTTCACTAACAGCTGCCCTGCAATGTTTGTTTGTTTCACTGCCTTGTAGCCATGTGGTCCTTGTAAAGGCACAGCTCTATGTGAAACGTTCAAAACTATATTAGGAGCAAGGGCTATTACTGACCAGTTTTATTTGTATTATTACTTGTGTGTGTGTGTGTCCGAAATGGGATTTTAAATGGCATATTACTTTTCTACCTTCGCCTTCACAGTTGTCAGGTGGTTTGTCGCTACGGTCGTGTGAATAGGTTTCAGATAAAATATGTACCATAGGCGCAGGCTAGCTGTTGGACAAATGCCTGAGTGGAACTTGGATAAATTCTGAGCTGTGGAAGGAAGGGACAACACGACATTACTCTGTCACGAATTTCCCGTCTTTTCGCCCAATCCCAGACTTCTTTCAAGGTGAATGAAACAGGGGTCTCTTGCGCGCTTCGCGATACGTGTACTATCAGAACCGCTTCATCGCGCTCTGATTACGTGTTTTGTTTCAGCCGTTCAGCTCACATTCGACTCCGACGGCGCGGACATTTCCGTGACCCTAATCACGCCCGCACCACTACCTCAGTCCCAGGATTCCAACCAGCAGCTTCCACCTTTTGTATTGTTCATCTTCTGTCGTCATGATGTTAACATTTCTCTTTTTTTATGTCTTTTGACTACCAAATGCATCGGGATATATCCACTTCATGCATTTGGGGTAGCTAATGGTACGTGAGGTCTTCCATCCCACAAAAGATTAGCAAATATAGGACGACATGTCAGCTGCTTTTCCCTTTCATTCTCCGATAGAGGGGCTTAAGAATTATTCTGCAGTATCTGGAAGAAGTACTACAAGACAAGCAATCTCTGTAAAATAAATCTGTCGCGCGCGAGGTGACAGCGGTGATGACATGTCCTCCATCTTAACTCGGTCGGAGCCCCGCATGCGTTCCCAAAGCTACTCGACCGGGCGCGTACTCTGTGGTCACATGGTACAACTCGGTCATGTGACCTACTCGACTCGAGGGTTTGTTTTGGAACGCACCCCTCCTTTCCTCACAGCTTTGCGCTCAAACTACGAGCCGTCAAAAAAGAGGCGGAGCCAAGGGCTCATTTCCACGGATTTTCGGCGAATTTTTTTCGGCAATTGCCATTGCATTACGAGTAGGATTATGCGCTATACTAAGTAAAATAACCACGGGGAACGCATTTCCGCAAAGAAAACGTTAGGTTGCCTTGGGAAATTTCGGAGTTCAATAAACTAACTTTCCGACAAGTGAAATAAAAATGTTACCAATATGTGGCAAAAGTTATTGGCAGAAAAAAATCCCTCGAGCGCATGTCACTCCGGGGCCTTGCTGGTGCCTTGCCCACGTGCGGCATTCGCTTAAACTTCGTTTTGTTCTGGCGGCGTGAATTGTAACTGCCAAAAGCGTGGTTTAGGATATTGCTTGAATCCTCGCAGAAATGTTATGCCAATGGAACTGCTTGAAACGCAACACTAGTTACGAGTGCGATTGCGAATGCGTGTGCTGGCTCGAGAATCCGAATCCTAAGAAGAAGGCGCGAGCTGTTTCATTAAGCTCTCACGAGACTCAAGACCCAATGGCGATCTCTAGTTGTAAGACATCAGTGCTCTTACCTCTGAGTTTTGTTAGGGACATGACGGCCAGTTGCGATTTAACGATGACATTGAACTCGCGTTTGAAGTGAGCAGCACGCTGCGGCTGCACGTTAGACGCCGGAGCGTTGCCACGATGAAAGTAACATTATTACAATTTTCAGTTTCGGTTCGGTTTCTACGTCCAGAGTTCGTTTTTCAGAGTTCGTTTTTCGTGCATTTCAGAAAGACGATTCGATATCTATACTGAGATAGCAGTGAAGGAGACTTCGGGGGTGTTAGCATGAAAATGGAGCTCACACTGAGGCTACAAACATAGATGAATGGACTAAAATGGTCATCGTTTCGCAGCAACTTGCTATTTTGAAACCGTGTGGGATGCTGTATAGTTGAATACATGGATAATTTACGCCTTGGAATTCAAGGAGCTCTAGGTGAGCAATGGATACCTCGCTGCACACTGTGACTCCATTGTGCTTGCATCTGCACTTAATGTGCACTGCGGAGCATATAGGACCACAAACTGATATTCCAACCCAAATATTCCTTCTTTCCGGAGAATGTTGTTCTCTGCAAGTGAACTTTGTTTTGTTGCTAATGCCCTGTTACCGGTTCACATATATACCATGCCACCCATGGACACATCAAGGCAGGGCCAGCCTTAGCATCTTTTTTTTTAATTATGTGTTAGTACCACAAAGCAACTGTGGTTATGAGTGGCATACAGATGTGGACACATGGAGAGAGGACAGCAGGAAGGAGTGGGGAACGGGGGCTAGTATGTGTCCTAGGCAGACTTCAGAGGGAACTCTATGGCAAAGTATTCGGCAATCCAAGGGAAAACCTCAGGCGGCGCATCCGGTGGTAGGATTCGAACCCACAACCTCCCAGTCTTCAACACAACCTTGGCTACCACCAGGAAGCGGCCATGCCGCTGGTCGACCTTTAGCATCTCTATAGGGCCTGAATTCACTCCATGGTGCGGCGCCTCCCCAGTCAGAACCAAAACAGTGTCTTTAAGTCATCAAAAGAAGAAAAAAAAGATGCAACTGCAATGGGCGTAACGTAAACGTTAAGAATTGGACTAGAATTGAATCGCCTTTGTTGCCGCCTGTCTGATGACCCTTATTTAACGAGTTAGAACATCACTAGTGCATTCAACTGCAGCAACGTAACACAATGAAAACCGCACACAAGAAGAAAGGTAAGGTTATATCATGTACCTCGGAAACAAGAAGCCGTTGCTGGCTGACTTTCCCTGGCAAAATGCAAATAATTTTACCGTATGTTATTCCTCCATAGTGCATTTCAACGATGGGCATATACGCCCCATCGGTTCATCTCACATGGGCCTAGATTGTCCACAGGGGTATTTATGCAGGATGTGAAAAACCGCCTTATGGCTTTGGATGTGCTCTGTAGCGTGATATGGGATTAAACATGTTTCACTCAAAAATTTGACGTCTACTGTACGTTCAGAAATTATACATCTATTGTACGTCAAAAATGAGTTGTCTACTGTGCAATGTCTGAGCGATGTGTAGTAGATGGCTTTCTGTAGAGGTCTAAATAACGTATAGGCTGTTAGACGTCTATACGTAGCCTTTCCCACAAAGTTTCGTCCTAGACATATTTAGACGTCTACTATCCCACCATGTGCTGCCTGGGTACTGACAAGGGTGCTGCGTGAGGAAGCGCGCAAAGATGCGGAGCGTCTCTCTGTCCCGCAGGATATGCACGGGCGTCTCTCGCGCCTCCGCAAGTACTGTGTAAGTTTCAGCCGTACGTGGCAGTCCGAGGCAGACACGGAGGCCGCGCGCCTGGACGTTGAGGAGGTCCCGCTCACCCGTTCTACTGATTCCGTGGAGCGCTGGAAGGTGGTACGGTAGCAGCCCCAGCACAAGTGCGTTATGGACGTGTCGGAGGACGTTACACGAGGGACCCCACGATGCTCCAGGGATGCGTTGTAGCACGCTCACGAATTTCTGCGTCTTGGTAGAGAGGGCCTTGATGTGCTGGAACCATGACAGCTTTTTGTCTACGATGACGCCGAGGTATTTGTAGCGGGGAACGAAATCAAGTGGCGTTCCCGCGACGTACAGTGGGTAGTTCTTGAATGAGCGGTTGGTGAACGTCATGGTGACTGTTTTGCTTGTGGAGACACGTAGGCCTCTGTCGGCGAGATATGATACATGACGTCGAGGGCTTGCTGCAGGCGCCGGTTGCCTGAAGTCTCTCCGGTTGCCTGAAGTCCAAATGCAGACATCAACTGCGTAAAGTGTGATCTTGACGTGGGCAGGTAGGTGTGCGGGGAGTGAGGCGATGACAAGGTTGAACAACAATGAACTCAACACACTGCCCTGCGGCACCCAGCGGCTTACAGGGAAGGGAGCTGTGTCGCCGTGAGCAGGGCGCACAAAAAGGGTGCGATCAGATAGGAAATTCCGGACCCAGGAGACCGCTCGAGCGCCTGCACCAGATTCTTGCAGAGTTGCGATGATGGCGCTGTGGAAGACGCTGTCGTATGCTTTCATGACGTCTAGGAAAACTGCTGCTGTGAGCTGCCCTTCAGACCCCGCTTGCTGGACACTGGAGACGATGTCTATCACGCTATCGATGGATGACCTGCCCTGCCGGAATCCAGCCATGACCTCCGGGAAGTACCTCGTGGTTTCAAAAAACCCGCTTAGCCGTGAGTGAATCATGCGCTTCATCGTCTTCGACAAACAGCTGGTGAGGGCGATCGGCCTGAAGGAGTCAATATCATGAGGTGATTTCCCGAGTTTTAGGATAGAGACAACCATTGCGAACTTCCACTCTGGAGGCACCGTCCTTGTGCGCCACGAATCGTTTTAGATTTGCAGAAGCAGATGGCGTCCGCGCAAGGGAAGATTACGTAGGGCCTTGTAGGAGATCTGATCAGCGCCTGGGGAGGTATGTAGTGGTGTGTAGAGGTGTGTATTTGTAAGCGTACAAAACTGGCGTTTATTACGTAAGGCGGATGATACACGTCTGAGGCTGTTGCTGACCTCGTCCTTTTTGCGCCTGACCGAGACGCTTTAACCACACACCACGCCGTTGTTGCAGTCAACGGTACTCACGTCCATCTTCCACACACCAATGTTCTGCTCGTTTTTTCAGTCACACCATGTGCAGGGTCCACTCCACTCTCCCCAAGGGTCCTCTCCTTGTTCTTCGTGCGGAGCACTCTCTCCCTCTTTTCCGACAAGTCGTCCCTCGCTCTTTCTCCGATTCTCGGCTCCTCTTATCAGCCTCCGCGTGGACCCGGGGCGCCATCTGTTTACAGTCGAACACAACTTTTGGCTTACACCTCTCTCCCCCACGTTTTAACGTTGCAGTCCCGGCAACCTGAACATCCAGGACGTAGTCTGCAAACCGCCTGGGCATCTGCCCAAAATTGAACCGTTGTGAATGTCTCACGGGAGAAGCGTGCCCAACTCCAGGGGGAGTGGCCTGCTCAGACGAGGCGGTCGGCATCTCTCTTGTTACCGGGGGAACCGACCCCGAAGGAAGAATTCCCCACCAGACTTCGTCAGGACTCGCTGCTTCGGATGTAGGAAGGCCTCTGACTTCCGTCTGTGGCAGCTTCATTACAAAGGAGCAGGGCCGCAACATGTTCCGGTGTACTCTACGTAGCGATCCTTGTCCACCCTCTCGCTGCACCTCGAAGACAGGAGTAGTATAGGGGGGACCGCTATAAGGACATCCTTTTTCTAATCCAGTTCTAGGAATTTCTAATCCAACACAAGCCAGTTCTAATCCCTCTGGTAAGTGGCCCCACTTTGATTGACAGGCCCCTTTTTGGCTCGCCCATTCATGCTGATTGGTTTGAGATGACCCCACTTCGATTTACAGGCCCCTTGTTTGGCTCCACCCCTTCACGCTGGTTGGTTCAAAATGACCCCACTTTGATTGACAGGCCCCCTTTTGGCTCCGCCCACTTCACGCAGATTGGCCCCTCCAAACCTACTGATTGCTGATTGATCCATCCACTTCGCGCTGATTGGCTCCTTCTAGGACAGCTGATCGGCCAACCCAGTGACCCCGCTACAGCTCTATGTTAGACAAACAAAAGAAATACATTGCAACGTTTATTGAGTACATCATGGCTGTCTTAGAGAGATTGATTCCTTTGATGCTGGGCATGGTTCCTCGGAAGTGACGAATCATGTAGGTGTCTCTGGGACAGCAGCTAAGAAAAGTTTCATCCTCCATGATTTGACACATTCCACGCGCACTGGACGCTTACGTCCAGTGGTTGAAGGCACGTGCGTAGCGATCCAGTAGCGTTCTTGTCCAGCTTAATGTTGGACCGCATAGGTACCACATACCAATCTGTGATAGTGAAGATATCACCAGGGCATTCAAGCGGGTAGGTGTGCTTATCCTTCTCGAGCTTCATGCGTCTTCAGTTGCAGGTGTCCAGCGCCAGCGTGCATGAGACGAGCGAGAAGAGAACGAGCTACCATATCCTTCCACTGGTCCAACTGACGCTACTCCTTCTCATCCTCTGCATTATCTGAGGAGAGAAAGAATGCCCAGTTAAATCACGCTATCTCCGTCATACACTCAAGCTTACCATATTCGCAGCTTCCGTATGGGTAGGAGTCGATGTCATTGTAGAGGTATCGTTTGTCGTCGTACGCCATCAGACTTCTTTTCACATTTCTGATGGTGTACATGCACTGTTTCTTTCCCACTATTGACACCTGTTCGTGCGATACGCTAGTGCGCTTGAACAGGGTATCGTGGTACGTATCATGGAGGAGGTGTTTGCGCACAATGTTCTTTTTGACCCCTTTAGCTCTTGCAATTTGTTTTCCCCCAGCTAGTTTGATGGAGTACATTTTGGCTTTCAAGCATATTACTTCCTCTATGGGTATGCTACCGGTTTCACTTTTGAATGCACCAAGCCTACCACGATTCCTCTCGCTGTACAGTGGATGACCCCGATCGAAGGAAGACAAGTCTAAATGGTCGTCGACGATCACACGTAACTGATCTTCGTAATCCTTGCAGAATAGGCCGAGGATCAGAGAATCCGTGTCAAAGTAGCAGGTAATCACCGGACAAGTGAGCTTGCTCAGCAGAGTTTCGTAGTAGAACGAGTACATCGTTAATTTACTCAGTTCTAAAATCGTGAAGCCAATCTGCAAGGGGAAATCACATCGCACTTTTCTTTTGCGCATTTCATACATGACACAATTGGGGGACAAAATTTCCATTCGCACGCATTCTGCCCGACTCCCGAGGCGACTCGCCGTCTCCTCATTGAAGGCTACTCGAATATCCCTCATGTTAAATTTATTTAAAAGCGTTCTTCCGAAGACCGCATTATTTGAGATTTTGTAGAATTTTTTTTCAAACGTCGTGCCTGAGGCAACGCGCCTGGCAACATTGTCCTCAATGTAGGGACGCAGGAATGGTGCCTGACGAAATTTTAGGATTTGGTGAATTTTTGTCACCCTCATGCCCAATCTACAGTAGAGTGCGAGCAGTGCGTAATGAACGACGTACTCGACCTTGTCCTTGCACGTCAGCAACAGCTTTTTGCTGTTAGCTGGCTGATACATTAATTCTTCGAGAAGACCTCGCTGGAATGGCGAGAGCCATTCCTCCGGGACCACAGCCTTCTCGGGAGCCAGGGGGAAGTACCGCGTTAGAGCGTGGATAGATTTTGGATACTTCAAGTCGCACACATACACATACCCCACCTCCGAATCCGTGGGGTGACGCATAAAATCCACAGAGCTAAAATCCTCGACCCACTCGAAATCGTCGACGGGGAGGTGCTTTACCATACTGAATCCGTAAAGATTGTTGCAATCTATGTATGATATGTACACCTCCTCTTTTTCGGGATCATAGCCACTACATAGAGGGTTGTTAGCCCGCAAATGACGCCTGCTCGCCTGACAGAGCCCGCCTCTAACACCCGACTCGATGGTTCTGTACATGTCCTCGTCGATGATTAACTCCAATTTTGCCTGCGTGTAATTTAGAGCACATTGCCACGAATAGGATGCCAGAGAAACACAATGAAGCAATTCTAATCCACGCGCGTCGTAGCACAGTCGTCGAAAGTGCTGCATTACATCAGCATGTAATAGGGCATCCGTTTTCAGGTACAGTGCATTATAATCCCTCAGATTCGAGCATCCAAAATGTTCAAATACTTGCAGCGCATACTGGTAGTCTTCCTCGCTTATATCCTCCCCAGTGAGATCATTTCGGAAGGCTGATTTTGCCGGCAGAGCCAATTCGTCGTACACCGCAAAAGAATTAATGTGGCTGTATGGGAATACACCTTTTCGAAGCAGAATTTCGTAGTCGTTTCCAAATACCTGCTTCAGGCACTGGAACGCCTCTGTGCCCCCCATGGATTTGACGGTTTCCACGAGCTCTCCCAGCGACGAATTTAGGTACTGCATGGTATCTCTGAATAGGAAGGTGCTAATTTCGAACGATCGAATTTTTTCCATGGAACTGGCAACGATGAAGGGAGCTCGCTTCCACCCGAGAAGGTGAAATTCCCGCAGCAGTCCGGCCAAATCGTAGGCCAGATTGTGCACCATGATCGGTAATTTTTCTCTCGTCGTGCACGCCACGTTACAGGGGCTGCACAGCGTCGCAATGTAATTTGTGTCCCCGGTAGTACATCGCTTGGAATGGTCCTGATGACGGACACGGGGTAGATCTCGCGTGAACTCCCGTTTACAGTACGCGCAATGGGTGGCAGCTCTGTGCTCGGCCCGTTGCTCATTACTCAGCACCATTGTGGCGGGGCAGGCATTCAGGGCAACCATCTCGTCCCGCATTTCCATCAAAGCCTTCACGCGCTGCCTCGCGGAATCTTCACCGTGGTGCGTCCTGACGCGCATCACCTTCGAGTCGTGGGTGCGCACGAGCACGGCACAGAAGCTAGAGGTGACGTGACGCTGCATGCCAACACCACTGGGCGCGAGTACGCTCTCCGTGTCCAACGCGACGACGTAGTTGTACTGCTGCTTGTACTGTATTTTATTAAATTCTACAAAATTTTTGCCAGGTTCGCAAAATTCCAATAAGATTTCGTTCACGTCCGCGCACAGGCGACGATGTTTCGCCATGCTCTTTTCCTCGTTAAAAGAGCGCGTGCAACGTTCGCATACGAAACACCTATTGTCTCTTATCAGTAATCGTTCGAGGGACTTGATTCCAAAAAAATGTTCATCTATAGCCAATAAGTGAATTTTCTTTTCACACTCGAGTTTTGGGGGTCGCGACACGTGCACTCCCTGATCGACGTACTCGTACACGTAAACGGATATCTTGTTTTTGTCTTCGAATTCGTCCAGATCAGAAAATGAAATGGGGAAGTGGCTTGGCCACCAGTAATCTACTGCATAATTTTCACATTTTTTCCACGAATTCCTTTCCTGTGGGTGCAGGAGAGCGAGCGTATTGTATTTAAAATATTCGCCCTCCATGCGTGCTGGTAAATGGATATTCGTTAACACGTTCCTGCGTTTAGCCAGATTCGTGGGAAGTACCCCATTGCACCCGAATTTTTTAGTTTTCACAGCAGAAATACACATTTGAAGTTTTTGGACGTCAGTGGATACAAACCCACTACCCTCGCGCTGGTAATTTTCAATGCGCCCGGTGGACTCCTGAATCACATCCATCAAAGTATTTGCGATAGCTCCGTCGCTGTGGACTTCGCGAGCAAGCACCATAAAATGAGCTATGTGCGCGGTTACATCCCCTCGATTTTCTTTCATCATTAGAACGTCAGAACAAATGCAAAACCTAAAGGGTATTCTTTGCGCTCGCAAAATAGCAATTATATTGTGGAGGTGGTTCATTAAATATTGTCGCAAGTCCTCTACTCCCTGATCGTGAACAGATGCCAATAGCACAAACGCTTTGACGATACCTCGAAATGCGCTATCAGTTTGAAAGAAAGGCAGGAAGGAAATGTCCACATAGGGATGCGATCGCTCGACGTGAGCATGCAATGTGGCAGGTGAAATGTCTGGAGAAGATGGTGAATTCTCTTCCAATGGCTCATCATCCCCGATATCATGAGGATCAAAAAAGCAGAACACGCATCTAGGCACTGAAAAAAAGAAGAAACACTAAGAAAACGTGCACCACAAAGCGTGGATGAAAAATACTCACTCTTGAAGCGAGCTCCGCACACTCCCGAAGTGACGTGAAGACTGCTGCCTCTTTACACATCCTCCCCATTTATATAGCGGCGACCTCGCTGCATGCCCCAACATGCACGGGTGCGGCGAGTCGTCATAGCCTAAAAATAACCTGCTCTGCATGTTCAAGGTCGCAGCTTGCCCTTGGCTTCACGTAATGCTCCGTCCGCCTACACCATTGCCGTACCTGAGCGCAAAGTTCGCTCTCATCACATGTCATTCCGATATGCAAGTTGCTTTCATGAGCATGCACACAACCATCCCTTTTTGTTCACAGTGGCTGTGGAATTTCAATAATATTACTTAAAAGAAACAAATTGCAGTGAAATGCAGATTCATCTCAGACAGGAATTTCTACCCTCAGCGTTAAACCCTCAGATACCAGCATTTCTGCTCAAATAGCAAAATAGCTATGACCTCAAAAATTAAACACATGCTAACAAACTACCATCAACTGCTATCAGATAATTATTGCATAATGCTAAATACTCAATTGCATTGCCCCTAAGTGAAGAAAGCGCAGGACAAGGGTACACAAATTCACTTAAGCGATGAGGGAAAAGGCTTAAAACCTCAGGAATAAGCGCAGAGTCACCACATATCGCTACGCAGCTAACACAAGATAACAACAAGATACTAGCGGCGGGTAAGATTGTAACACTGCTAAACAAGCCCCAGCATGCCATGATGACGTCACAAACCAGGAAAAAAGCACACACAGCAGCTCAGGAATGCACAAGGAGAGGTGCTTTATTGGAATCTCTACTCCTGGCTCAGACACCAACATTTCTGCTCAAATACCCATAACTGCAAGATTAAGCACTGCTTACTTTATCAAGATATCGAACACCCAACAAAATCAAACAAACAACCCCACTTCCACTGACAGAACACTATTCAGCTTTTACGCAGGAGGCTTTCTTCTACATAAATGTGGAGAAAATAAGAAAAGCAGCGAAAAATTACACGCACTTTTGCTCGCATAGCTATAAGAGAAAAAAAAAATAAAATAAAATAACGACGCACACGCTAATAAACTGTGACAAAGACACCCATTTCTGCTATCAGATAATTATTGCATAATGCCACATACAGTCGCATTGTCCATGCGTAAAGAAACCACAGGACAAGGGTACACAAATTCACTTAAACGATGAGGGAAAAGGCTTAAGACCTCAGGAATAATCACAGAGTCACCACACATCGCTACGCAGTTAACAAAAGATAACAACAAGATACTAGCGGCGGGTAAAATTGTAACACTGCTAAACAAGCCCCAACATGCCATGATGACGTCACAAACCAGGAAAAAAGCACACGCGCGCGCACACAGCAGCTCAGGAATGCACAAGGAGAGGTGCTTTATTGGAATCTCTACTCCAGGCTCAGACTGCTCAAATACCCATAACTGCAAGATTAAGCACTGCTTACTTCATCGAGCACCCAACAAAATCTAACAAACAAACAAACAAAAACAAACAAACCCACTTTCCGTGATAGAACACTATTCAGCTTTACCAAGTGATTTTCTTCTGCTTTAGCAGTCAAAGAAGAAAAGAGCAATGAAAAATTACACGTACTTTTGCCTGAATAGCTATAACTGCAAAAAAAAAAAAAAAAATTAACGAGGCACATGTTAATAAACGGGGAAAACGGCACTCATTTCTGCTATCAGATTATTATTGCATAATGCTACATACACAGTCGCGTTGTCCCTGTGAAAAGAGAGCACAGGACAAGGGTACACAAATCGAATTGGGAAAATCACTTCTACTCGCGCAGCATAATACGATATACGCTGTTTTTTTTTTTTTTTTACGGGTGAAAATTACAATAAGAAGCCACCTGCTATGCAAGTGCAACAACCCTTATTTTTAAACCAACACTTTATGCAATACCACATAAATTTAACACTCGAGTCACACGAAAAGGCATACACAATGTACTTACTGGTTAAGTGGGGTCACAGTTGCACACACACACACACACACACAACACAGACACAACGAGCGACAGTGAAAAATAAGAAATTACACGCACTTCTTCTCGAATAGAAAAGTGTCAAGCATGACAAAACAGATTTTCTACCACCAGAAAATTATTAAACAGAATAACACAATATTCGCAAAAATTAAGCTTGTGTGGCAAACACACAACCTGAGGAACACACCTATTCACATCTGCTTTCTGAATTTGTTATACAGGCGTGAGCGATTCGATAAGAATAAAGCACGCTGCTTGGAGAAAGCATATATCATGTGTAACTCAGTCTACTCTATTGAAAATGCGATAAACCTTATTTTTCAAACAAAAAAAATCACAGTCGGCATAATATACGGCAATATCGGCAATATCACTGAAGTCAAACACAATGAACTTACTTGTCAAGTGGGAACCCAGCTGCACAAACGCGCACGCACACTCACACATTTTTAGTGTCTCACAACGAGTAAAAACCCAAGGTCTAGCCACAGCCACATAAATTCATATTATTCCTCACGTCAATAATCATCCAACCATCGTCAAAACGGGGAACACGCATATGCCAATGCGAAACAATAGGCCTCCCCGCCGGATGTAATACGATATCGCCAGTCGACCGTCCCAAAGCAAAAAAGAAACACAGCATCTCAGGAATGCATGTTGCCTATACATCCAAGAACAGCGTGCAGCAATTATAACACAGAATGAGATTCATTTCCTTGTACTTTTGTTTTGCTTGCATATAAATATTTCACAAGAAATATTAGAGAGTGAAAAAGGAGAACAGCATTCGCTACACCCTGTAGCTCTTATCATTTTTAAACAAACCAGTTTTCAGATGTTCATAACCACACTACCATTCACTAAATAGGGGAGTCACTAATGATTCAAATAAGATAAAATATCATTCCATCATCATTGATTGCAAACTTCACGCAAGAATAAGCAACTGCTGCGTGTCGTATTTTTCTTATAAGAAACACCAAATGGACTCAATCTCGCCCTGTTAAATACCAACAGCAACGATTTTTTTGTATTTTGTATTTATTTTTCTCCCTTCCAGCAGCTCATTACTTTGTGCGAGACATCAAAAATTAAAAAATTCTGATCTGCTGATAAAACAGTGTACGGGGAAACGATAACGGAGCGCGCGTCATTGCGTCAAGCGTGTCCTAACTGCGTGAACGGGCCCAATGCAGCTCACGTGGGGGGGCACACTGTTTTATCAGCAGATCAGAATTTTTTAATTTTTGATGTCTCGCACAAAGTAATGAGCTGCTGGAAGGGAGAAAAATAAATACAAAATACAAAAAAATCGTTGCTGTTGGTATTTAACAGGGCGAGATTGAGTCCATTTGGTGTTTCTTATAAGAAAAATACGACACGCAGCAGTTGCTTATTCTTGCGTGAAGTTTGCAATCAATGATGATGGAATGATATTTTATCTTATTTGAATCATTAGTGACTCCCCTATTTAGTGAATGGTAGTGTGGTTATGAACATCTGAAAACTGGTTTGTTTAAAAATGATAAGAGCTACAGGGTGTAGCGAATGCTGTTCTCCTTTTTCACTCTCTAATATTTCTTGTGAAATATTTATATGCAAGCAAAACAAAAGTACAAGGAAATGAATCTCATTCTGTGTTATAATTGCTGCACGCTGTTCTTGGATGTATAGGCAACATGCATTCCTGAGATGCTGTGTTTCTTTTTTGCTTTGGGACGGTCGACTGGCGATATCGTATTACATCCGGCGGGAAGGCCTATTGTTTCGCATTGGCATATGCGTGTTCCCCGTTTTGACGATGGTTGGATGATTATTGACGTGAGGAATAATATGAATTTATGTGGCTGTGAATAGACCTTGGGTTTTTGCTCGTTGTGAGGCACTAAAAATGTGTGAGTGTGCGTGCGCGTTTGTGCAGCTGGGTCCCCACTTGACAAGTAAGTTCATTGTGTTTGACTTCAGTGATATTGCCGATATTGCCGTATATTATGCCGACTGTGATTTTTTTTTGTTTGAAAAATAAAGTTTATCGCATTTTCAATAGAGTAGACTGCGTTACACATGATATATGCTTTCTCCAAGCAGCGTGCTTTATTCTTATCGAATCGCTCACGCCTGTATAACAAATTCAGAAAGCAGATGTGAATAGGTGTGTTCCTCAGGTTGTGTGTTTGCCACACAAGCTTAATTTTTGCGAATATTGTGTTATTCTGTTTAATAATTTTCTGGTGGTAGAAAATCTGTTTTGTCATGCTTGACACTTTTCTATTCGAGCAGAAGTGCGTGTAATTTCTTATTTTTCACTGTCGCTCGTTGTGTCTGTGTTGTGTGTGTGTGTGTGTGTGTGTGCAACTGTGACCCCACTTAACCAGTAAGTACATTGTGTATGCCTTTTCGTGTGACTCGAGTGATAAATTTATGTGGTATTGCATAAAGTGTTGGTTTAAAAATAAGGGTTGTTGCACTTGCATAGCAGGTGGCTTCTTATGGTAATTTTCACCCGAAAAAAAAAAACAGCGTATATCGTATTATGCTGCGCGAGTAGAAGTGATTTTCCCAATTCGATTTGTGTACCCTTGTCCTGTGCTCTCTTTTCACAGGGACAACGCGACTGTGTATGTAGCATTATGCAATAATAATCTGATAGCAGAAATGAGTGCCTTTTTCCCCGTTTATTAACATGTGCCTCGTTATTTTTTTTTTTTTTTTTTTTTTGCAGTTTAGCTATTCAGGCAAAAGTACGTGTAATTTTTCATTGCTCTTTTCTTCTTTGACTGCTAAAGCAGAAGAAAATCACTTGGTAAAGCTGAATAGTGTTCTATCACGGAAAGTGGGTTTGTTTGTTTTTGTTTGTTTGTTTGTTAGATTTTGTTGGGTGCTCGATGAAGTAAGCAGTGTTTAATCTTGCAGTTATGGGTATTTGAGCAGTCTGAGCCTGGAGTAGAGATTCCAATAAAGCACCTCTCCTTGTGCATTCCTGAGCTGCTGTGTGTGCGCGCGTGTGCTTTTTTCCTGGTTTGTGACGTCATCATGGCATGTTGGGGCTTGTTTAGCAGTGTTACAATTTTACCCGCCGCTAGTATCTTGTTGTTATCTTTTGTTAACTTCGTAGCGATGTGTGGTGACTCTGCGATTATTCCTGAGGTCTTAAGCCTTTTCCCTCATCGTTTAAGTGAATTTGTGTACCCTTGTCCTGTGGTTTCTTTACGCATGGACAATGCGACTGTATGTGGCATTATGCAATAATTATCTGATAGCAGAAATGGGTGTCTTTGTCACAGTTTATTAGCGTGTGCGTCGTTATTTTATTTTATTTTTTTTTTCTCTTATAGCTATGCGAGCAAAAGTGCGTGTAATTTTTCGCTGCTTTTCTTATTTTCTCCACATTTATGTAGAAGAAAGCCTCCTGCGTAAAAGCTGAATAGTGTTCTGTCAGTGGAAGTGGGGTTGTTTGTTTGATTTTGTTGGGTGTTCGATATCTTGATAAAGTAAGCAGTGCTTAATCTTGCAGTTATGGGTATTTGAGCAGAAATGTTGGTGTCTGAGCCAGGAGTAGAGATTCCAATAAAGCACCTCTCCTTGTGCATTCCTGAGCTGCTGTGTGTGCTTTTTTCCTGGTTTGTGACGTCATCATGGCATGTAGGGGCTTGTTTAGCAGTGTTACAATCTTACCCGCCGCTAGTATCTTGTTGTTATCTTGTGTTAGCTGCGTAGCGATATGTGGTGACTCTGCGCTTATTCCTTGTGTTAGCTGCGTAGCGATATGTGGTGACTTTGCGCTTATTCCTGAGGTTTTAAGCCTTTTCCCTCATCTCTTAAGTGAATTTGTGTACCCTTGTCCTGCGCTTTCTTCACTTAGGGGCAATGCAATTGAGTATTTAGCATTATGCAATAATTATCTGATAGCAGTTGATGGTAGTTTGTTAGCATGTGTTTAATTTTTGAGGTCATAGCTATTTTGCTATTTGAGCAGAAATGCTGGTATCTGAGGGTTTAACGCTGAGGGTAGAAATTCCTGTCTGAGATGAATCTGCATTTCACTGCAATTTGTTTCTTTTAAGTAATATTATTGAAATTCCACAGCCACTGTGAACAAAAAGGGAAGGTTGTGTGCCTGCTCATGAAAGCAACTTGCATATCGGAATGACATGTGATGAGAGCGAACTTTGCGCTCAGGTACGGCAATGGTGTAGGCGGACGAAGCATTACGTGAAGCCAAGGGCAAGCTGCGACCTTGAACATGCAGAGCAGGTTATTTTTAGGCTATGACGACTCGCCGCACCCGTGCATGTTGGGGCATGCAGCGAGGTCGCCGCATTATAAATGGGGAGGATGTGTAGAGAGGCAGCAGTCTTCACGCCACTTCGGGAGTGTGCGGAGCTCGCTTCAAGAGTGAGTATTTTTCATCCACGCTTTGTGGTGCACGTTTTCTTAGTGTTTCTTCTTTTTTTCAGTGCCTAGATGCGTGTTCTGCTTTTTTGATCCTCATGATATCGGGGATGATGAGCCATTGGAAGAGAATTCACCATCTTCTCCAGACATTTCACCTGCCACATTGCATGCTCACGTCGAGCGACCGCATCCCTATGTGGACATTTCCTTCCTGCCTTTCTTTCAAACTGATAGCGCATTTCGAGGTATCGTCAAAGCGTTTGTGCTATTGGCATCTGTTCACGATCAGGGAGTAGAGGACTTGCGACAATATTTAATGAACCACCTCCACAATATAATTGCTATTTTGCGAGCGCAAAGAATACCCTTTAGGTTTTGCATTTGTTCTGACGTTCTAATGATGAAAGAAAATCGAGGGGATGTAACCGCGCACATAGCTCATTTTATGGTGCTTGCTCGCGAAGTCCACAGCGACGGAGCTATCGCAAATACTTTGATGGATGTGATTCAGGAGTCCACCGGGCGCATTGAAAATTACCAGCGCGAGGGTAGTGGGTTTGTATCCACTGACGTCCAAAAACTTCAAATGTGTATTTCTGCTGTGAAAACTAAAAAATTCGGGTGCAATGGGGTACTTTCCACGAATCTGGCTAAACGCAGGAACGTGTAAACGAATATCCATTTACCAGCACGCAAGGAGGGCGAATGTTTTAAATACAATACGCTCGCTCTCCTGCACCCACAGGAAAGGAATTCGTGGAAAAAATGTGAAAATTATGCAGTAGATTACTGGTGGCCAAGCCACTTCCCCATTTCATTTTCTGATCTGGACGAATTCGAAGACAAAAACAAGATATCCGTTTATGTGTACGAGTACGTCGATCAGGGAGTGCACGTGTCGCGACCCCCAAAACCCGAGTGTGAAAAGAAAATTCACTTATTGGCTATAGATGAACATTTTTTTGGAATCAAGTCCCTCGAACGATTACTGATGAGAGACAATAGGTGTTTCGTATGCGAACGTTGCACGCGCTCTTTTAACGAGGAAAAGAGCATGGCGAAACATCGTCGCCTGTGCGCGGACGTGAACGAAATCTTATTGGAATTTTGCGAACCTGGCAAAAATTTTGTAGAATTTAATAAAATACAGTACAAGCAGCAGTACAACTACGTCGTCGCGTTGGGCACGGAGAGCGTACTCGCGCCCAGTGGTGTTGGCATGCAGCGTCACGTTACCTCTAGCTTCTGTGCCGTGCTCGTGCGCACCCACGACTCGAAGGTGATGCGCGTCAGGACGCACCACGGTGAAGATTCCGCGAGGCAGTGCGTGAAGGCTTTGATGGAAATGCGGGACGAGATGGTTGCCCTGAATGCCTGCCCCGCCACAATGGTGCTGAGTGATGAGCAACGGGCCGAGCACAGAGCTGCCACCCATTGCGCGTACTGTAAACGGGAGTTCACGCGAGATCTACCCCGTGTCCGTCATCACGACCATTCCAAGCGATGTACTACCGGGGACACAAATTACATTGCGACGCTGTGCAGCCCCTGTAACGTGGCGTGCACGACGAGAGAAAAATTACCGATCATGGTGCACAATCTGGCCTACGATTTGGCCGGACTGCTGCGGGAATTTCACCTTCTCGGGTGGAAGCGAGCTCCCTTCATCGTTGCCAGTTCCATGGAAAAAATTCGATCGTTCGAAATTGGCACCTTCCTATTCAGAGATACCATGCAGTACCTAAATTCGTCGCTGGGAGAGCTCGTGGAAACCGTCAAATCCATGGGGGGCACAGAGGCGTTCCAGTGCCTGAAGCAGGTATTTGGAAACGACTACGAAATTCTGCTTCGTAAAGGTGTATTCCCATACAGCCACGTTAATTCTTTTGCGGTGTACGACGAATTGGCTCTGCCGGCAAAATCAGCCTTCCGAAATGATCTCACTGGGGAGGATATAAGCGAGGAAGACTACCAGTATGCGCTGCAAGTATTTGAACATTTTGGATGCTCGAATCTGAGGGATTATAATGCACTGTACCTGAAAACGGATGCCCTATTACATGCTGATGTAATGCAGCACTTTCGACGACTGTGCTACGACGCGCGTGGATTAGAATTGCTTCATTGTGTTTCTCTGGCATCCTATTCGTGGCAATGTGCTCTAAATTACACGCAGGCAAAATTGGAGTTAATCATCGACGAGGACATGTACAGAACCATCGAGTCGGGTGTTAGAGGCGGGCTCTGTCAGGCGAGCAGGCGTCATTTGCGGGCTAACAACCCTCTATGTAGTGGCTATGATCCCGAAAAAGAGGAGGTGTACATATCATACATAGATTGCAACAATCTTTACGGATTCAGTATGGTAAAGCACCTCCCATTCGGCGATTTCGAGTGGGTCGAGGATTTTAGCTCTGTGGATTTTATGCGTCACCCCACGAATTCGGAGGTGGGGTACGTGTATGTGTGCGACTTGGAGTATCCAAAATCTATCCACGCTCTAACGCGGTACTTCCCCCTGGCTCCCGAGAAGGCTGTGGTCCCGGAGGAATGGCTCTCGCCATTCCAGCGAGGTCTTCTCGAAGAATTAATGTATCAGCCAGCTAACAGCAAAAAGCTGTTGCTGACGTGCAAGGACAAGGTCGATTACGTCGTTCATTACGCACTGCTCGCACTCTACTGTAGATTGGGCATGAGGGTGACAAAAATTCACCGAATCCTAAAATTTCGTCAGGCACCATTCCTGCGTCCCTACATTGAGGACAATGTTGCCAGGCGCGTTGCCTCAGGCACGACGTTTGAAAAAAATTTCTACAAAATCTGAAATAATGCGGTCTTCGGAAGAACGCTTTTAAATAAATTTAACATGAGGGATATTCGAGTAGCCTTCAATGAGGAGACGGCGAGTCGCCTCGGGAGTCGGGCAGAATGCGTGCGAATGGAAATTTTGTCCCCCAATTGTGTCATGTATGAAATGCGCAAAAGAAAAGTGCGATGTGATTTCCCCTTGCAGATTGGCTTCACGATTTTAGAACTGAGTAAATTAACGATGTACTCGTTCTACTACGAAACTCTGCTGAGCAAGCTCACTTGTCCGGTGATTACCTGCTACTTTGACACGGATTCTCTGATCCTCGGCCTATTCTGCAAGTATTACGAAGATCAGTTACGTGTGATCGCCGACGACCATTTAGACTTGTCTTCCTTCGATCGGGGTCATCCACTGTACAGCGAGAGGAATCGTGGCAGGCTTGGTGCATTCAAAAGTGAAACCGGTAGCATACCCATAGAGGAAGTAATATGCTTGAAAGCCAAAATGTACTCCATCAAACTAGCTGGGGGAAAACAAATTGCAAGAGCTAAAGGGGTCAAAAAGAACATTGTGCGCAAACACCTCCTCCATGATACGTACCACGATACCCTGTTCAAGCGCACTAGCGTATCGCACGAACAGGTGTCAATAGTGGGAAAGAAACAGTGCATGTACACCATCAGAAATGTGAAAAGAAGTCTGATGGCGTACGACGACAAACGATACCTCTACAATGACATCGACTCCTACCCATACGGAAGCTGCGAATATGGTAAGCTTGAGTGTATGACGGAGATAGCGTGATTTAACTGGGCATTCTTTCTCTCCTCAGATAATGCAGAGGATGAGAAGGAGTAGCGTCAGTTGGACCAGTGGAAGGATATGGTAGCTCGTTCTCTTCTCGCTCGTCTCATGCACGCTGGCGCTGGACACCTGCAACTGAAGACGCATGAAGCTCGAGAAGGATAAGCACACCTACCCGCTTGAATGCCCTGGTGATATCTTCACTATCACAGATTGGTATGTGGTACCTATGCGGTCCAACATTAAGCTGGACAAGAACGCTACTGGATCGCTACGCACGTGCCTTCAACCACTGGACGTAAGCGTCCAGTGCGCGTGGAATGTGTCAAATCACGGAGGATGAAACTTTTCTTAGCCGCTGTCCCAGAGACACCTACATGATTCGTCACTTCCGAGGAACCATGCCCAGCATCAAAGGAATCAATCTCTCCAAGACAGCCATGATGTACTCAATAAACGTTGCAATGCATTTCTTTTGTTTGTCTAAGATAGAGCTGTAGCGGGGTCACTGGGTTGGCCGATCAGCTGTCCTAGAAGGAGCCAATCAGCGCGAAGTGGATGGATCAATCAGCAATCAGTAGGTTTGGAGGGGCCAATCTGCGTGTAGTGGGCGGAGCCAAAAGGGGGCCTGTCAATCAAAGTGGGGTCATTTTGAACCAACCAGCGTGAAGGGGTGGAGCCAAACAAGGGGCCTGTCAATCAAAGTGGGGCCACTTACCAGAGGGATTAGAACTGGCTTGTGTTGGATTAGAAATTCCTAGAACTGGATTAGAAAAAGGATGTCCTTATAGCGGTCCCCCCTATACTACTGACAGGTACGCTCGGGTTTGGTTGTCGCACCACTTCATACGGAATGGGCTCCCATCTGTACTGTAACTTCCCACCCCTGCGACAACCATGGTTGCGTACAATCACTCTATCTCCCACCTGCAAAGGTAGTTCTCTCAGCCGCTTATTAGCTGTCAGCTCACGGGGGCCCAATCTTTGGGCTACCAGGTCATAGACTTGCTGTACCCTTTTCCGATGATCTCCCATCCAAGTCCTAGGTGTCCATCCCCCACACTCATTTACCTCGGGCATCATCATGCTCAGAGGGCACCTTCCATTTCTTCCAAACATCAGCAGAAGCGTATACGAAGAGGGGAGTCAAGTCCTGTAGATCACATAAACAAAATACAGAAGCCGACACTGAAGATTTTTGTTTAAGTTTAATTTGTACAAGCTTTCGCGTGGAGGTCCACGCTTCCTCAGGTACAAAGTGAAGTGGTGACACACATAAGTATATATAGTATAGTCATATACACGACTAAACACACTGCTGTACAAAGAAAGGGAAGGGGAAAGGAGATATGGTGCCACATGTCTGTCTACAATGAATAGCTGGGCAGACGGATAAGTGACCTCTAACCGTTTAAGAACAGTAAAAGGTGTTATTGTGAACAAAAAGGCTCGCCAACCCAGTTTCGCGGAACGGGGGTCAGGAGTATGGGAAACGAGTGGCCCAGAATGGACAAAAGGGAAGGTTACGGATTATCTAACGGAGTGCGAGGCAATGACTGAAGCGAAGATTCAAGAATTGTGCACAAATAAATATAGATATATAACTATTAAATTTACATAAGCGGATATAACGAGCCAGGACTAAGATTCCGACCATTTGGTGTGAGACACTTGAATTGCGAAATTAAGTAGGACTCTCTATTCTTACGTTTAATGTCGGTGCGGAACCCAGATCCTAGCAATGTAATTTTCAAATCAGTTTCAATATCGTGATTAGGTTGATTGAAATGAATGGCGACAGGAGTTTGGCGGGCATTTAGGATACCAAATTTGTGGCCATAAAATATTTTTCTCATTGTGTTGGAGGTTTCACCTATGTATGTGAATTGCACTTGCGGCAGAATATCAAGTAACAAATATTGGGTGAATTACAGTGGAGTGAATGACGAATTTTCAAACAGAAGTCACCCAAAGTGCTACCGGCAATGGTGGACGGCGCGATAAATTTACAGGTCTGGCACCGTGTAGTACCACAGGGATAACAACCCGGCGAGCGCTTCATCATGCATGATGACGTGAGGATGTCGCGCAATTTTTTGTTTTTTATCTACAGAATGCTACTAATGGGGGAGTCGGAAAAATTTTCTTTAATTGCTTGTCAGCATGTAATATATTGAGGTGGCGTCTAAGAATGGAATTGGTATTTACAAGTGATTTATGATATGTGGTGGATAAAACCACATTACTTAAGTCGGGGTGAAGTCGTTTCGGGGTGAATAAAGACTCCCTGGATAGGCTAGATGATTAGGCAAAAGAGTCATGGATGAGTTCAAATGTGGAATTTCTTTTTTGGAAATCAGATACCATTTGCTGAGCATGTTTTACAAAATCAGTCTGATCTGAGCAGATTCGTTTCAGGCGCAAGAACTGACCACTATATCATCCGAATCACCAGAAAAGGAGTATTCCATATGGTCAGTTCTCGCGCCTGAAACGAATCTGCTCAGATTAGACTGATTTTGTAAAACATGCTCAGCAAATGGTATCTGATTCCAAAAAAAGAAATTACCCATTTGAACTCATCCATGACTCTTTTGCCAAATCATCTAGCCTATCCAGGGAGTCCTTATTCACCCCGAAACGCAAAGAAGACTTAAGTAATGTAGTTTTATCCACCACATATCATAAATCACTTGTCAATACCAATTCCATTCTTAGACGCCACCTCAATACCCAGCAAACCAAAATCCATACCTGCGATGAACCCCGAACCACGCATTGGGGCGATGCGTTCGTTCCCGGTAGGAATGCCAATCCCCGAAAAAACTCCGAAAAACGCACAACTTGGCCACCCGAGTAACGTCCCCGCAAGCTACCCGGGGATCACCCGAGCGATCAAGCTGGGATGATACTGCGTGCGTCTTTTGAGGTATTGCAGTGAAGCATGCATGCAGCCCAGAGATCGCGGTAGCTCCTCCTCCCGCTACCCGCCCACTGCCGTGGCTCAGAATGGCGAAGAGCACTGAAACTACTGCTTTAGAATTTCAGTAAAATATATTTATTTCCTAAGCGCACATGGCCTTGTACACAACACGTACTACAAACGAGAGTACATAAACACACTGTTGGCAAAACCTCTGAAACTCAGTGGAGGTGCAAGGTTCCACCTATTCTCGCTTCACAAACACATTCACAAACTTCTCTCATCTCTCTCAGAAGAGAAAATAGAAAAAGGGTGGGTTGAACAGTAAACTGAGAAATGTTTGTATACAGGGTGTCCCAGCTAATGTGAACCACGGTATTAAAACAGGCGAAGCTTTCTACGCGAACAGCAGCTGATGAACCTTGTTAATCTGCCTACCCGTTTTTCCCCCAATGCTGCTAATAAATAACTTAGGGATAACAAAGCAAAGTTTTTCACTTCTTATATAGGGTCTATGTGTCAACCAGAAGGTATAGACTGGGTTGAGAAACACCTACCCCTGTGTCTCAGTCAAAGTACACTTTTTTTCTTTTTTCAAGAAAAATGCACCGCGTTACAACTTGGAAATCCACAGAAAAGGTGACATTTTTTCACATAAGCATGGACGCTATTCTATCGAAAGGCATAAAGCTCGTGACAGATTGTCACTTCTGATATTATTTCGTATTGTGGTAATTTCGCGATCTTTTTGCTACGAACATCGTCTACGTAAGGCATTATTAGGCAATTACTCACAGCTATTTAATTTGTCTCAAGGAAAAGATACATGTGACCAAAACATACTACTTTTCGAAACATTCAACAACTGTTCTTGATATACAACACTTATAGCCTTTTCTTGTTACATTCCTCGTTCCATCATATGTGGCTGACACATACTGTACATGACAAAAGTCTTCGATTTTTACCTCGCATAATAGAGTTTTAAGGAACAACGTTTTAAGTCAGATCACAAGGAAATATTGTATACAGTACTTCAATTAGATAAACGATGCTTCAGAAAATATCACAGTATAACTCCCCTCTGCACTTTTGGCAAGCAGAAGCTTCGAGCGGGCTACATTCTAGTCGTTTGAGCATGCATGAGAACTTGACAAGACAGTTTGAAGGCTGCAAATGGATGATTTGAGTGTTATGAGCACTTTAGTATGCAGAGTAAAGTACATACGAATGACAATCTTGCCCCAGATTGAGGGCGCTTAAGTTCTTTTTTTCCCTTTACGACCCTTGTAGCTGAAGTTCTGTGCCACATCATCTGACATAAGTTCACACAAAATCAGTCTAGTGGTGTCTCTTTCGTCACTGCCCCCACATCTCAGAAGAACGTGCTCGCGCATCATTAAGAAAAGCCATGAGATACTCAACTGACGAAAACAGAACTTTACGCACAACCTTATCCAAAATACATGTAGACAATGCGCGTGGATTGTGCAGAACGTACCAATTGTAGCCTTTGTGATGGTAAAAAGAGACATCGAATCGCAGAAGCTCTTGACGATATTAGAATGGCTCCCTGAAGATGTCATTTTCTGCAGGCCCTTCCGTTGGTGCCGTTGTTAACTTGGCCAATATGAGGTCAAGCCGCGCGGTGTGGTGCTCCTGAATAAGCTTCATAGTATGCACCATTCTGAGCACTTGAGCTGTAAAGGCTAAAGTAAATGATGTTAATTGCTTTGCGCCCTTTCGCTGGAAGCAAAGAGGCAAAGTGGAGGTATTTACTTCCGATGTGGGGAGATCTCCTGAGACAGCCCTCGAGACGCACCTATTAACACCCCAAGACCTAGAAGAAGAAACAACGTACAAAAGTTGCAATCTGCCACAAAATCAAGGAAAACGTTGAAAGCTACATACCTGTGACTTGTGTACTTAGATAATTATGTTAAATAAAATATTCTGATCACCTGTGACCGATGTGCAAAGCATCTGGTCCGCGGCAGGATGTTGGAATCTAAACAGGAGATGACATTTTTTACGTCAAAGCACATGATTGTCTCATGAGTACAGAGTGTTAAAAATGTGTTTACAGATTTGGAAATATGTGCAACATGAATGGAATGAAAAAGAAGAAAAATGGAGATGTAGGCACTCGTTAAGAGCCCCAGCTACTCACGCACAATATCTGGGAGAAAGAAAAGGAAATAAATTAATGACAGAGGGAATCGTATGCTTGGTATAATACGCGATCCTTTTTTTTTCTTTTTTATGATGCTGACTACAGAATTATGATCTGCAATGCACTTCTAACATACAGGAAAATGTTACCATGTTACCTACCATGTGCAGGATATACACTGCAGCAGTACGGGGGAAGGGCCGCTCATCTTGTTGATTTCTGCTTGGGATACGCACAGCTGAAACAGTTTGCTTTGCAGTTAGTTCACCATACAACAGTCAACGCATCACAATATCGTTTGGGAGAATCTCTATTGGCATACCATACTGTGAAGTTTGTGCGTCTGGTTGCCTTATTCGCTGGGACTGAGACAGCTGGGCTGACTGCCACACTGGCTGAAGTAGACGCTCATTCATTTCCCTCGTCTGCCATTGCATCGTTGTATACTTGGCGGACTGTGTGGGACTCTGTGTGACAATGTCGAAAGCGATATGAAGCGCATAAAGTGTCAAGGTCATCCAGCGGTTCTGAAATTTAGGTTGGATTGGTTTGCCAACCATGCTGAAAGCATGTTCAAAAGCGTTTTGTATGGCTGGAAATACATAATTCTGCGTACCCCGATGGGAAATTCAGGGTCCGGATGCCCAGCTTCATTCACTGCATGTTGAATGTCTTAATTTTACCAGCGTTAAAGTACAACACGTTCAATGCAAGGCCATGAAACACTGGAATGAATCATACGGTGAGAATAAGGTTGCCAAGTAGGTGGAGGCGGCACATCTTGGATTGGTCTGCGATTTTTAACGGTGCAGCAGAGACAGCGTGACAGCATTTCTCCTATTTTCAACAAAGAGTGATCATGTTCTGTAACAATAACTCACTTGACATACAAGGGAGGTCTTTCCGTGCGGGAGAACAGTCACGCTGCAGAAGTTGGCGTGACAGAATTTTCTACAAAGAATAATATAGTGACTCTACGCTTCCTAAATTGTGGTAATATAGATTAATTTACCTTGAACGTCGCTCAAGTCCATGTATGTTAGTGGAGAGTGCCCTTCAGAATTGCACCTCTGACTGAACATCTGTATACAAGCGTCCATGCACTTTAGTCGTCGACACTTTGCCATCGGTAACGCCTGTTCCGTACAAGCGTTGCTCAAATGAGCCATATGTGACCCTCGCTGGTGTAACACATGTACTTCTCCTTCTATACCTTCATCGGAAGCGTCTTCATAAATGTCCGCGACATGCGAACCACTTGTTTGATAATTGCGGGATAGAAACGCGCCGCGTTCCAAGAGCATTGGACCGCTGTTACTCGTATTATCGTGCCCTGACTGAGGGTACCGGCTACCCTCGTTGCCGTTACATTGTTAGTTTCGCCGCTGTACCTTACGGAACGTATTGCTTGCAGGCTCTCACTCACGGGGACACTGACATTTCGTCGAGATGTGCGTGATGGCATCCACATTTTTTTTGGCACCTCAGCGTACAGTCTGGTTCCAGAGAGGTGTCTTTTCTCCCAGCTACACTCACAAGCAGTCAAACAAATGAACACAATTCAACTCGCTCACACAACTCACAACACAACGCACAACTCGCTCACAATTGTAACATCACACCACAACAGCTCCATCCTGCAACCCGGACGAGCTTGCTAACGATTTGAACGATTTGAACGTTTGAATATCGCTCCCACTGGCCGCCTAGAAGCCGCGCAAGTCGCGTATCTTATTAAAACCACAAAATACTGGTGGTGCCATGCGTAAATATGAAGAATGAAATTAATAAATTTTACCTCGTGTTCGGTAACGACCATATTAAGGATCACGTAGTAACGTTACGAAATGCAGCCGCAGTTGCGTACCGCGCAAGCGCAGTTGGAGGCGCGAAGGGTTCGCGGCGTCTGCATTCTCGCAGGCAGCTCTCACAGGGATGAATATGGGACGATTTCCTATTGCTCGCTCCCGGAGATCTGGGGGACAATGCATGGATCAACTCATCCCGATGAGGCCGTGAGATGAAAACGGGATGATCTGGGAATCATGTGTGTTTGCTGGGTATATTACATGCTGACGAGCAATTAAAGAAAATTTTTCCGACTCCCCCATTAGTAGCATTCCGTAGATAAAAAACAAAAAATTGCGTGACATCCTCACGTCATCATGCATGGTGAAGCGCTCGCCGGGTTATTATCCCTGTGGTACTACACGGTGCCAGACCTGTAAATTTATCGCGCCGTCCACCATTGCCGGTAGCACTTTGGGTGACTTCTGTTTGAAAATTCGTCATTCACTCCACTGTAATTCACCCAATATTTGTTACTTGATATTCTGCTGCAAGTGCAATTCACAATACATAGGTGAAACCTCCAACACAATGAGAAAAAGATTTTATGGCCACAAATTTGGTATCCTAAATGCCCGCCAAACTCCTGTCGCCATTCATTTCAATCAACCTAATCACGATTTTGAAACTGATTTGAAAATTACATTGCTAGAATCTGGGTTCCGCACCGACATTAAACGTAACAATAGAGAGTCCTACTTAATTTCGCAATTCAAGTGTCTCACACCAAATGGTCTGAATCTTAGTCCTGGCTCGTTATATCCGCTTATGTAAATTGAATAGTTATATATCTATATTTATTTGTGCACAATTCTTGAATCTTCGCTTCAGTCATCGTCTGGCACTCCGTTAGATAATCCGTTACCTTCCCTTTTGTCCATTCTGGGCCACTCGTTTCCCATACTCCTGACCCCCCTTCCGCGAAACTGGGTTGGCGATCCTTTTTGATCACAATAACACCTTTTACTGTTCTTAAACGGTTAGAGGTCACTTATCCGTCTGCCCAGCTATTCATTGTACACAGACATGTGGCACCATATCTCCTTTCCCCTTCCCTTTCTTTGTACAGCAGTGTGTTTAGTCGTGTATACGACTATACTATATATACTTATGTGTGTCACCACTTCACTTTGTACCTGAGGAAGCGTGGACCTCCACGCGAAAGCTTGTACAAATTAAACTTAAACAAAAGTCTTCAGTGTCGGCTTCTGTATAAACATCAGCAGGAAAGGCGAATAGCCCGTGGTCGAGTGTACGGTGTTGTTGCACACCCACTTCATCTCTGCGATGTATTCAGGCCAATTCTCCCTTTTGTGCTCTTGCAGCGTCCGTAGGAGCTGCAGCACCGTCCGGTTCATTTGTTCACAGGCACCGTTCCCTTGTGGATGGTAGGGGATCGTCCGAGTCTTTTTGATCTGGTACAGTCTGCACAGCTCCTCTATCACTTTGCCCTCGAAGCATGCACCTTGATCCGAGTGTAACCGTGCAGGACACCCATATGGTAAAGTGAAGTGCTTCCACGATGCCTGTGCTGCGGACTCCGCAGTCTGATCGCGTGCGTGTCGGGACTCGGGACTGCGACGCACAACTTGGTAAAGTGGTCGATGATAACTAGCAGGTACTTGAATCCCCGTGGGGATTCCTCAACAGTCAAGTAGTCCATCATCACCAACTGCAGTGGGTACTTTGTCTGGATACAGCAAATTGGAGCTTGCTGCCCCTCAACTCTAGCCAGGTTACAGTTCCGACAGCCGGCACAGATATCCTGGGTGACTCTGCGAAGGTTGGGGTGGTAAAAGAACCGCTGCAGCCAGGAGAACGTCTTGGAAGGACCAAAGTGTCCCTTCTTCTCGTGCATCCATTCCACGAGTTCCTGCACCGCTGCGGTGGGTGCAACCACTTGCCATGTAGCACCGAGTTCTGTTGGGAGCTGTACTCTCCGACACAGCACCCCATTTCGGACTGCCAGCCGGTCTCTCTCTGTTGCCAGAGTTTTCTTCCGCTGCCTGTCAAGGCCTCTCGCTCTGAGCCGTTAGGTCTGTGACGACGGAGAAGCCATCCCGTCACTTTGCTAATGACCAGGTCCTGCTCTTGGCGGTTTACCCAGTCCTCAACGGCACCAACTGTCGAGCAGTCTTCACTTTCCTGCATTATAGCACTCTGTCTTTGATGTCTTCCTTCTATGAAGTGGGGGGTTTCGTCTTCTTCACGCTCGTCGTCTGTGGGACCCATGGGACTTTCATTGGGGTTGCGAGAGAGAGCATCTGCATTACCATTGCTGCGCCCTGGCCGATACTGCGTTTTGAAACTGAATTTACCCAGACGAGCCATCCAGCGTTGTTCCAAGGCTCCGAGCTTCGCAGTTTCCAAGTGGACCAACGGGTGTTGTCTGTCATCAGTAGGAACTCCGTGCCTGTCAAGATGTCCGCGAACTTTTCCGTCACCGTCCAGACCACTGCAAGCAGTTCGAGTTTGAAGGGGCTGTAGTTCTCTCGCTTTCTCTCAGGCTGCGGCTAGCATAAGCGATGACGCGCTCTCGGCCGTCCTGGATCTGGGTGAGCACGGTCCCTAGTCCCTTTAAGCTTCCGTCAGTCTGCGGCACAAAGGGCTTAGTAAAGTCAGCATAGACCAAAACAGGGGCAGTGGTCAGTCGTCGCTTCAACTCTTGGAAGGCCTGGTCCGCCTCCGGTGGCCACAATGCCAGTTGCTTCGTTTCTCCAGAAGGGTTCCCATTCAGGAGGGCATACAGGGGCGCCGCGATTTCAGCAAACCCTCTTATAAATCGCCTGTAGTACCCGAAAAGTCAGAGGAAGGCACGGAGTTCACCAAGTGTGCGGGGCACCGGCCACTGCTGCACAGCCTAAACCTTTGTGTTCATGGGCCGGATTCCCTCACTAGACACCATATGGCCGAGATATTCGATGTTCTTTCGGAGCAGATGACACTTGTGGGGCTTCAATTTCAGTCCATGTTGCTCCAGTCGCCCCAGCACCTGATCCAGTCGCTCCAGGTGCTCAGAGAAGGTCTCCGAGAAGATAATTATGTCATCCAAGTATATCAGCAGGCACTCGTGGTTCAAGTCTCCTAGGCATATTTCCATGAGTCTTTGAAAGGTAGCCGGGGCATTGCTCAAGCCAAAGGGCATTCTCAGAAACTCGTACAGCCCCATAGGGGTGACGAAAGCCGTTTTCTCTCTGTCCTTTTCTGCCACCGGCACCTGCCAGTATCCACTGGCTAAGTCAAGCGTGGAAAAGTACTGTGTCCGGCCCAAGGATACCAGATAATCTTCAATGCGCGGAAGTGGATAGGCATCACGTACTGTGCTCGCATTCAGGCACCGATAATCTGAGCAGAAGCGCAGAGTTCCATCTTTCTTCTTAAACAGAACTATCGGTATGCCCACGGGCTCTTGCTGGGCTGGATGACTCGTTGCTCCTGCATCTGTCTTAGTAGCGCCTTGACTTCTTGATAGAGCGCTGGTGGAATTTGTCGGTAACGTTGCCTTGCTGCCCTACTGGAAAATTCTGGTATGACTGCGCCAGTATAGCTTCATCTCGTAAATTGGTACTGGTATGTCTCGCCATACCTGCTACACTGGCACACCTGCTACACCGGCATACATGCTACACCGGCACACCTGCTACACCGGCACACCTGCTACACCGGCATACCTGCTACACCAGCATACCTGCTACAGCAGAATGTGTGCCATACATGAATGCTGTATACCAGCTAAAAAGGGATTGATACTGACGTGTCTGAATTGAATATGTCTGTATGTATCTTATTTTCAGTCCCCTTGATGTGTAGAGCCATGCACATAGAATCACAAAATCACATGTGGACCATTTTCCTACTTTATTTTTTCCTGTTGATGTCAGAGAGGAGGTTACGCAGATGCGTTGTCATTGTGCCGAAGCGTTCTTCACCTGACTGATCAGTGTCCCGATTTCTTTTCAAGTATTCCCAGTAGGCATCTGAAACACATTGCAAGATTGTAGAACGGCACAACAAAAAGAAGGGTGCTCAATGACGAACCAACGTGCAGTTGTTATGGTATCTTATTTGAAAGTGATTAAAATGAGACTGGCCCGATGTTCAACTTGGCGTTAAATGCATCACTTCGCCCACACAGCGAGCCTACCACAGCGGCTTTGGAGCGCGCCAACTTTAAATATAATGATAGTCCAGCCTCAGGGCCATGTTCTGCAGGTACAAGGAGAAACCTGAGGGTTTGTGCAAACGGCTGACCTCCTTGCATAGCGTATTGTGAAGTAGGCTTATAATTCTGCTCTTTGTATTGTATTCCTTCAGTGTGCATTCCCGATATCCCATCTTCCCGACGCACCATATCGTAACTCCCTAAACATACATGTGTGAGCCTGTACAACTTCTCCTGCACGTGACGAAGTGTGGTCCACCGCGTGAAAGCTTGTACAGTAGACTTCCGATAATTCGTTTTTTTCGCTTAGTTCGATCGAATTCGGACGTCCCGTCAAATGCCTATATGTTTCTATTGATAAAAGAGTGTAGTATTTCAAACGTGAAAACAGTGCACATCATATAATTCGATCCATGCATCCACGAACCAGGCACCTGCTTCGCCCTCACCACACATAGCAACAGAAAGTTCGCCCTAAAGCTCAGGTGGCAGATGGCGACTGAACAGTACCGATGCATTCTGATAAACGCAAGATTTTGTGCACCATACACTACTGTATTTGCGTACGTAAGCGACAGTGTTTGTGGTTGGCAGAACATAGAGCTTCGCGCACTGTGCAGAACCATCACGCATCCCTTGCGTACGCATCCGATGGCGCACGATGCAACAAAACTCAATCCATTTGGTGGTGGTTCGCAGTTCTGACGAGTGCCAGGTGACGAGAAAACATCTTTCTCATTTTTCTCTCAATTTTTTGTTTCATGTTTCACCGGGCTTTTGTTCGGAAACTGTTGGTTCAACAAGAGTCCGATACACAACGTGCGCTTGCTGAGTTTCGATGATTTCGTGGAGGTGGACAACATCGTTGTCGGACGTGTCCTGCCCGGACGAGATAGTGGAAGCGAAACTGAAGACGATTCGCCGAGAGCATTCACTGTGTGCGTGCATGCATGCACACTGCGAGGTCCCCGTGAAATCATCTTCAGTTTTGTTTCCGCCGTCTTGCACAGGCAGGACACATTCGACAACGATGTTGTAGCGCGCGCGTAAGCTCTATGTTCAATGTTTCTAGCGTTTCAAGTGCGAGCAACAGCAGAGGAATGCACAAAGGTGTCATTGACCTCTATAATTTTTCCGCCTATTCTTTAATTCAACCTTCAGATAATTCTATCAAATTTCATGTTCCCGTCAGGGTAGAATTTACTGACGTTTACTGTACATATTAAACCGAAACACGCACAGTATTGTTTTGGAATGTTCTGTATTTCAAGTAAAAGCTCAACTCTCCTTGTACACTGACATCTGATACCAGTAAAGAGAACGAAATAAGAGAATATACACTCACTTCCCAGAGCATCTACCTTCTTTGGAGTCAGGCGCTTCTTCCCCTGTACTCCGTCCTTCGCCAAGCGCCTGCAAGCCTCGCCGGTCACGCTCCGCTCTGATAGTTCTTCTGTGCTCCACAATGTCCTCGCCATATCACGGCAAAAGAGAGAATCCTTTGTCGCACCAAGAACCCACTCCAGCTTTTCTGTTCTAATGGTGATGCCATCCTCGAGAGTCACCTATCAAAAGAGAGCAGAACATAGAAATCACTCCTAAGAAGCATCAGGAAAGCAGCGCAGTGGAGAAGCAAGAGGGAGCTTCCACTGAATATCGATGAATGTCCCAAATTTCTTCCCATTTTCCTCTGTGAACTGCATTTCAAATATAACTGAGGCTTCAGAAACAAAAACAAACAAGAGAAGCAAAGCACACAGCAAAATAAAAATGTTTGCGTACCTCACTGCCAGCAATATCTAAGTTTGGCCGAGTTGGGGTACTCTTGGCACAGGACCGCCCCAAAAATGGTCGCGGGGTGCGACTATTGACCTTGGCACGCCTTGCCTGTAAACACAAAGATGCAGAATGTTTTGGTTGACAGGTACCACGTTAAAGTAATGCAAAGGCACACAAAGAAGACCGAGAGACACGGACACAGAAGACGACACACGTAAGTTCTGTTTCAATAAATCAGCTGCTTCTGTAATGCACCCATGTGTATCTGTTCTCTTCCCTTCGTGTTACTTTCACGTGGTGCCTTACATGTATTTTGGGGCTATCCTTTCATTTCTTGACAAAGAGCGAGGGGGACTCCGCCTCCTGGATGCGCAGGGCGGGCACATCCCCGGCCTCTGCTCTTGCCTATGAGATCGAGCTCCAGCGTTAATGCTTTAGGTGTGCGTGCGTGACCAGCAGTCTACTTCTTGTAGCGGCGCCTCCGGATATCACACAAATTCAACATTGAACATGCTCACTGGGAACGAGCCTTAGACAAAAGTGCAGCTACCATTGTTTTGCCTGCTACAGGGCTTCTGCCATGCCGCACCAATCTAACCTACGGCTTTGCCGTCCGTTAACCTGGGAACAAGGCCAACTGGAAGGAACGTGCGTACTCTGGTTAATAGAGTGCGAAGCAGCTGGTTACACTGGTGCCCCATGGCAGAAGCCTTACAGCAGGCAAAACAACGGTAGCTGCACTTGTGTCACACACCGGCAAAGCCGTTAGTTACATTGGTGAGCCATGCAGAAGCCTTGCCGCACGAAAAGCAGTGCCAGCTGCACTTCTGTCACGCACACCCCAAGTACTAACGCTGCGGCATTTCAGGCAAGAGCATAGGTCGGGGAATTCCCTGCCCTCCATGTCCTCCTATTGGCCCGCATCCAGGAGGCAGAGCCTCCCTCGCTCTTGGTCAACAAACAAAAGGATAGTCGATAAATGGAAGGAAATATCTCAATGAAACAGCAATATTAATATGGACAAGGACCAGGGTGTCGAACCGGAATTGAAGCAATGTTCTAATGACATTTTGGAATTGAACATACAGTAATGAAAAGTACTGTTCCAAAGCAGCTCTGCAAATGGTTCAGCATTTTTGTGCTTTTGGTGAGGCACTTAGACAAGGATGATATGGGCGGTGTGAAGGCAGACACCTTATACCAGGGCTACCAGTGCGCAAACGTAGCAAGGGGTATGGTAAGAGGAAAGGAGGGGCGAGGTTTTTCTACACGGCTTCAGAAAACCACCAGGTGGCCACCATTTTCCAACTGGGGGAGTTCTAAGGCTAACACATTGATAAGGCTAAGATTTTGTGCAAAAGCTTCTCAAACAGGTCCCTTTTGGTCTCATAAATTTGTCGGTTCGACACCCTGCCCAGGAATGACTAATTATGATGAAATCCCTATACCTCACGATTGACAGGCCGTGGTTGGTGCTCTGTCGAACAGCCTTGAGCACCCTCATCTGGTACTTGCCCAGCAGTGTTATCAGTCCTGGTCACCTGCATTGAAAGCCAGATATTTATTTATGTATTGTCAATACTGTTAGTCCCTACGGGACTGTTTTAGGGGATTTAGTAATACAGAAGTTGAAAGTAACACAACACATGTGAACCTAGGCATCAAAATATTTTTTTGCAGTTGCCACGTTTTACAAAGTATGTTCAACGGATTCCACAATATGAATAAAAAGTAGAAATGTCATCTGTACTTACTACTGACTGGGTCAATGAGTTCCAAATTCTAGCAATGTGCGGAAAATACAAATATTTAAACACATCTACTGTAGCATCATATGGCTTTTCAGGCTTACTATGCAATCCTTAAAGTGACCACGATAACAGAGGTTGTATACAGGGCGCCTTTTTTTTTTTCGATACAGATTTTTCATTAAAAAAAACAATAAGGGCTATGACATCCTGTTTTCACTTCTATCATCTCTGGACCATCCGTTGCTCAACGATTGAATGACTAATTACCAAAAATCGTTAATTAAGTTGTTAATTATAAAAGCTATGAAGTTGTCCCAATGAGAACATTTCTTCCTTCCGGTCACCTGATATCCTTGCCATTTTCAGAACAAAAATCAGTTTGGTATAGATCGTCCACAAAAAATTCATGAAGGAACACGTTTTCCCTCATTTTGTTGACTGTGCATCTTCAGACACAAGTCTTTCCTTCTCCCCCAATGTGAGACAGTGAAGGAGCACAGTGCCGCCTCATGTATTGAAGAAACGAAACAAACACATGTATTGGGTGACGCTATCGGAACTGCCCTTATCTTGGGTTGGGTTTTCTGTTTTCTTTTAATCTTTTTCCAGGGTGCAAGAGGCGATAGTGTGCTCTTTCATCCGCTCACATTGGGGGTGAAGGAAAGATGGGTCTCCGAAAATGCGCAATGAACAAGATAAAGAAGAAAAAAAATTTTTTTTCACGCTGGTCTGCCATGCTTCACATATTTTTTGTGCATGATCTACGATTGGATTTTCGTTCTAAGAACGGCTACGATATCAGGTGACCGAAAGGATCAGATGTTCTCATTGGGACAACTTCGTAGCTTTTATGATTAAAAATTTAATTAACGATTTCAGTTAATTAGTCACTGGACGGTTGAGCAAGAGATGGTCAACATGTTGCCTGGTAACATATTGCAGTGCGATAGAGAAAAGGTTTTTAACTTCACCATTCTCCATCTGTGTGCAAGGCTTTTAGTACCAAGACTTCTAGAATGCGAGTCACAAAAGCAGTTCTTTTTGAAATTACCCACTATAAAAGGAGCTGCCATTCTCTGAATCTGTTCAATTTGACTTATCAATTGTAAATGGGTCCCACACAATACTGCTGCATTCTTATATAGGGCGAACCATAGTTTTGTATGCCGTTAGTGACCGCTCTAGTAGATAAGTTCAATTTCTTTTCGCCTTGGAACACACTTGGCCAATATGGCTATCCCACATTTAAGGTAGATGCTACAGCGATGCCTAAATATTTAGGAGTCCACCTTCTTTAATATGTGACATTGTACACAGTGATAAAAAAATGCAATGTATAATACAGCTAGGTATGATTTCCAGTAGTGAGTCGGAAGCATGATAAGCACCACTAACTATAAAGTAGAGCAATACAACTACCTGACTATTCAAAACTGAGTGTGGTACACTTAAAAGGCGTGGTTCAATAGGCCCCTGGCAGCTCCCAGGGTCAGCAGTGGGATGTGAAGATGCCCGAAGAAGCCCGTCTGAAGTGCCCGTGCTCTGAGAGTGCGCAGCCAGCTGTTCCTGAAGAATGTGTAACATATGCAACTGCAGTGAAGACTGAAAGCAGCAAATCAACGAAGCTATACACAAAGCAAACTGTTAATGATGGTATGTGGTACATTTAAAAGGCGTGGTTCAATAGGCCCCTGGCAGCTCCCAGGGTCAGCAGTGCGATGTGAAGATGCCCGAAGAAGCCCGTCTGAAGTGCCCGTGCTCTGAGAGTGCGCAGCCAGCTGTTCCTGAAGAATGTGTAACATATGCAACTGCAGTGAAGACTGAAAGCAGCAAATCAACGAAGCTATACACAAAGCAAACTGTTAATGATGGTATGAGCGTCCCTCAAACTACTAAGAATAGCAGTCACCCAATCCTGTATACAACATGCCTCATGCTCTTCCCTCGAGACTATTCAAAGACTGCACGTGAGGAGACATAGAGCGGAGTTGAATTCTATCATACCTGCAATGTTATGCTGGTCATATGCACAGGTGATGTAAGCGGCTGCTCTGGCTCTTGACTCTGTTCAACAGAGTGGCTACCTGTTCCAGGACTAGGTTCCCTATACTAAAAAATCAGTTCAGCATTTTAAAAGATGATGAAACTAATCATGACTGCTGCATAACTTACCATTAACTCACAGTCTTCGTAAGGTAAGGAGTATGATGAGGATGCGCCACTTCGTGCACTCTCGATCCTGGCTACTGAAAGAAATAATTGAGCAGCATCTCATGCATACAGTAGTGTAGGTAGCACATGAGACAACTACCAGACGAGGTGCCTGCAGTAAGCACGGTCGAATATGACACATCACGCTTTTCCAGCAGTGCCTCTTGGAGCTTCCTGCAGAGCTTTCGCTCTGCATCAAGTTCCTTTCTGAGAGCTCTGTTGTCTTCTTCCAACTGTTTCCTCTTCTCCTTCTCGAGAAGCAGCTTCTTCCTTGGTACAAGATCGTTGTGTTCATCACTGCTTTCAGACAAGTCTTTCAGGGTCTGCCTTTTCTTCACTAATTCCTTCAGCTGTCTCTTTTGTGCTTCTTTTTTGTTCTCCTTTTGAAGCTTGGGGTCCTTCGAAGGCATCTGCATTGTTATAGAGTTCAAAACGCAATAGAGACTGTTAAAAGCTTGAACGCTGACATGTTGCAGACACAGAATGTTCCAAGTGCTCGAAACATGGGACAAGATGACACGTTGCTCTCAAAGGGACGGTCTATAACACCCTGCCCCTCTCAGAAAGTGTACCATTTGATTGCCCTTTCTTAAAAATAGAATACCACAAATTTACCCGACGATAAGCACGTCACGGTTATTAAATAACCGAATTAAATTGAGAAAGATTGCAGAGTATGCTGCGATCTGTGTTGGCAACAATAAGAATGGCTACGTCACCCTGCGGGAAAGTCCGTGATAGGATATAGAGAAATTGTCAGCTTTTGCACGCGCTAGTGCACCAGCGTGAGCAGACAACTTTCAGAAGTGACCGGGGACTGTGGCAACCCTCGTACATTTTCTTTCAGTTCTCAAGTGAAACACGCACATTCTAAGACATGGCCCACATGGTGGTTTAGAACAACTGTGATGGTCCTCCGAGACAAGTTAAAAGTCGCAGGACAACCCCACCCACAATTATAAATCTGAAGTTGCCAGCCATTGCCGTGCTGTCGAATTACGGCTCCAAAAACATATTATGCGCGCTTCCATTAGACTTGTAGTAGAGTAGCAAAAAAAAAAAAAAAAAAACAGACACAGAAGAACACAAACTAGCGCCTTCTTTAAACATTTTTTGAAGTGTCCATGTTTTTCGTGCTACTCACCTACAAGCATGTTCCACCACGCCTAACATCTCACCTAGTTTAAGTCCATTACACACCCTGTTGTTTCATGTCGAGGACGTACATGGAGAAGTGCGTGTTTTGTATAAAAACGATATTAAATACTCGCGGAAAGAAAACATGTGAGCTAGCTTCCATGTGTCTAATTGCGCGCCACATTATCAGAGACCCCACGGTCAATGCACAGCATACATTCTTCGCTCGCGGAGATGAATGCGAGTGGTTAAGGAAGCAGCCTCGCGGGAGTATCGCATGGGGATATGTTACATATGTCCAATACAGCATACATTGGTTCAGCCCCATCGGGATTATCAAGAGTGTGTGCGCTCGTTCGGTGTTCTTGTTCTGTTCCCCAGGAATAAACGACGTTGGCATAGTCCTATGTCTCCATGTTGCCCTCGAGGTCTACGGCGACTTAACACAATATATATTCACCACATGCAGAGAGGGGCTTGATACGACTTGGTCATGTGCAACAGGAAATCGCATAAATGTTACAATGCCTCAACCTCAAGCTACATGTGTACTGTTATAACTTAAAAAATGGCTGTATTATACGAGGAAGGGCATGCAGTGGTGCCATGATTTGTCTGCCACGTGATTTAATAAGGACACCCATTTGTTGCGTTTAAAAGCAATGTTCTGCGTGCACATTGTGTTTCATGCTGTCCGCGTCTTTTGAGCATTCACCTTCACTAACCGCTGCTTGCCCGTACAGTATTGCCGACAAACAAATTCTAACACGAAAGGCAAAAAAATACTTCTTTAATGGCTGACATGAGAGAGGAACAGCCTACATACCTCTGCAACCACTTCGTCATTTGTAGTCGGCTCCGAACTTTCTATGATATCAGGAATAGCCATCCTCTTACTTGCCATCTCCACTATGAGGTCATTCTTGCATTCTGTGACAAAAGAGTAAGCAATGTGAGAACACGCTTCATTGAGAAGCTGCGTACTGCAGGAACGCTTGCTGCAACCTGCTGCCCCGTCGTGTCCGCCATGCTGATCCAAACATCCGATCAAATGTGTCTTTCGTTCACGAAAACGATTTGAGCAGACATCCAATACACGTGAACTTGAGCGACTGTCGCGTTTTAGGATGGGCAGTGTTTGAACCGAGATGACATACGAAGAATAGAGGAAACGTACGGCGTCTGTACCGACGCGTCGGCTACCTAGTTTCGTTTGGCAAAGTAAATATACTGACATTCCATTGACAGACACAAATCGTGCAGGGCTACTGTGTACATTGAAGATACTACTTACTTCCAAGCAGTAGAACCTTGGCATCGTAATAGTTCATGACGTCGCCGTTCTTCGAGCGCCAGAACGCCTTTCTGACGGTTGATCTGTCATAATCTTCACAACTTTTGGGGTTAAAACTCCTGATGAGAGACACGGGCAAAATTGCCTTCACCTCGTCCTCTATGTATCGCACGTATGCGTACATGTCGCTTTGATGATGCTGCAGAAGCAACGATTCACCGCGTTCAACGAAACGAAACTAAATTCAGCAGACAAAAAAAAGCGCGCACATGCAGAGCAAAAACTGCAAGTGAATCACGGCGGGGCTGGCGGTGTTGCCAGTGTTGCTAAACGCGGATGCTATACAAACGTAACGGCACCCATCGTGTGGATAACATAGTGTCTGCCGCTGACGATAAGAAAAATAAGCACTAATTATTTTTATGACAATATATTTTGCCCTGAAACTTTACAAAGACAGTAATTATTCCCGTGCCGTACATATGTATATTTAGTTGGAGGAGTATGACATGTGCTACGTTGCCTGGTTTTCGTGTCAATAGCAAACAGACACGAAAATCAAGCAACATTGTGGTCACTGTTCCCTCGCAAAATGCAGACGACGCAGACCTTATGAAAGTCGTGTTATTAGTTATTACTGCTTACACTCGCATTTTGCTAAGTTATCTTTCCGGATGACCGCGTGAAGCGGCTGTTGTTAGTGGTTGTGAGTATGCCTCCAAGGCGCCGTAGCAAGCAATATTTGCACAAAGATGCTGAGTTTAAGGTTCCGAGAATGACACGCTACAACAGGCGAAGGCAGACCAACGATAATGCTTCGGAAGACTCAGTAAATCATGAAGCCTCTTCGATGCATCCCGGCGGCGCTACAAGTTCAACACATGAATTCTTCCGGGCTGAATCTGTGCCAACATATGATGAAAACGACGTGTGCTTTCAAGCTGTTAGTGACAGGGATCAGGCGGTTACAAAAAGCAATGCAGAGAGCGAAGCGTACGGCACAACACAGGTCGTTGCTGAACTCCCTCAAAATAGTCATGATAATAGTCTGGATGGGACTGCACAAAATGTAACCTGCGAACCTGCCACATTCACCCCTTGCGAGCTCGATGACGGTGTCATATTAGACGACGAGAATGAAATGATGGGCGCCGCAACGTCAACACTACAAGCTGCAACATCAGATAATGACACCGATAGTGCATCCACTGCGGAAGATGACCCGATTTGGTTTCTGTCGAGTGACAGTGACGATGATATTGATGTGAGCAGTACTGACGGCGCTCAACCAGGATCTGCACGTCCATCCGATGAAACAAATTGTACGACAGATGAGGACCCACACTCTGAACTTCCAAACTCCAAACTACCAGGATCGCATACCACTGTAGCAGCAGCTGTTATAATGGTGATGGCATTTGTCATTGGACATGGCTTGACTTGGGTAGCTCTGCAGGACTTATTGACTATGATCAATACAATGTTTGGCTCAACTGTGCTCCCACCAACATTGTACTTGTTCCGAAAACTGTGGTCTAAGAAAAATGCAGCACTGGTAACTTACCATTATTACTGCGATTCTTGTGAAGCAACCCTTGGCGTACACCTACAGTGTGACACTTGCGGAGTTACATATGACGTTCGACAACTCAGGGCTAATGGGTGCTTCTTTGTAATCACCAAAATAGCCAGTCAAATCAAACACCAGATTGAAGTGTCAAAGACTGACTTAGTGAACAACTTGCAAAAGTTGTCATCTGGGTTTCAAGCTCGAAATGATACCTCCGACATCACAAGCGCTGCTGCATATTGCAAACTGAGACAGAGTGGAACTCTAAGCAACACTGACCTTACAATAACATTCAACACAGATGGTAGTCCACTTTATAAATCATCCAAAACGTCCATCTGGCCTATTCAGTTCATCATAAATGAACTGTCACCTAAAACCCGTCTGAAGAATCCCATCCTAGCTGGCCTGTGGTTTGGGAAGAAACACCCAAACATGACCCTCTTCCTGAGTAAATTTGTGGACGAGCTCAACAGCATGCAACCAGTGACATGGACCTGTGGTGTAAACATCTATGTCTCCAAAGTTTACGCACTTTGCTGCTGTGTTGACGCCCCTGCACGAGCAGCAGTCCAGAACTATGTTCTGTTTAACGGCTACTTTGGATGCCCATGGTGCCTTACACGGGGAACATATAACCAAGGTGAGTGGACTTAATGTCATGTAGCATGAACTCACATAAATGTAACAATGATTCGTTTCTCAGGAGTCACCTCCCTGCATTGCTGTTTTACATGGAGTAATGCCTGTGACAACTTGTTTGAATTCTAGGGAGCATGCGGTACTTGTACGAGGACACTGGACCTGAAAGAACAGCAGAGGGAGTAGCGAGAGACATGGAGCTTGCTCTCCAACTTGAAACTCCAATAAACGGCATCAAGGGACCTTCACCGCTGCTTGGCTTACGCACCTTTGATCTGGTGTGGGGGTTCACAGTCGATTATATGCATTGTGTCCTCCAGGGTGTCACTAAGCAGTTTGCAGAGCTGTGGTTCGCATCATGTCACTCGGAAGAGCGATTTTACATAGGTAGGCATATATTGTCACTTTGTACTCTGACCGCTGCAGTCCAAAGCTGAGTTCTCTAGTTCACTGCAGGCTTAAGGGGACAGCCTTGTTCAGGTTAAATCACCTCCCGTTCACTTATCTTTAGTGGTTCTGAACTTCAGAAGGAAAAGGAATCTAGTCTATCAGGAATGTGATTCATCAGCTCTCAAAATATGACAGTGCTGCGGATAGGATGGCTGCACACAAAGAGGTAATGCTCCCTCCTTCAACATATGCCGCTGAAGATGAGGAGATGCAAAAGCATGTCAGGAAAAATACTAAATACCATGCGCCTTCAGTATAGGAGAGTGGCAGGGAGGGCTCATGTAATGTCATGCAGCCAGGCTTAACAGCCAATACAGAAGCAGAGCAAATGTGGTGGATTGCCTTTTCTATGAAAGGGGGAGCATTACCTCTGTGTACCGCCATCCTATCCATCGCACAGCCATATTTTGGGAGCTCACAGACCACATTTCTTTTACTTCATAAATTGAACACTACTATAGATGCTGTGCTATTTCGTCAACCAGCACAAGGGCATATTTCACTTCGTGGAATTTTCATTAATATTCTTGCTTGACATGTGCCAATGTGTGTCTCAGGAAAATCCCAAAGAATCTCATTGACTAATCCTGTCTTGTGTCAATATGCTTCAAAAAGTTCATAGCAACATGGCAAAACAGTAGGGATAAAGATGTCTAGCTTTGTTGCTCATGCTTATGACTAGGATTTTTGTTTTTTTTCGATAAGCACACACACTCGCCCGTCGGATGAGTGCAACGAAGCACAGGAAGTAGATCAAGGCACTTTGGGCGTGCTGAAGAGTATGGCTGAAATAATTTGGTGCAAATTATAGAGATTTTCCCATGTCCCCCATATAAACACAACTTTCTTTGACAGCTGATGCTCCAAAGTCTCACTTACCTGAATTCCCCACTATCCAGACATTTTCGTTTGGCCAGAGGGATAGACTGTGCTTTTTTTAACAACTACCATACGTCGCAGCTGGATCATTCCATGCCAAATGTCCCAGAGGCGATGCGCGACCCTCCTCGATTTTGTTACAAAAATTCATATTGATTCATTACTTGGAAAACCATTAAAACAAATGTTTTTGCTGCCACCGAATTATAGCTGTCCGTAAGAGTCTGTTTAAGGTTACGGGGCTAACCCTTGACCACCACTGCAGTTTGCGCATTTCGCTGCCAAAATTATGAAGTATTGCAACTCTTTTTGTGCCGCAGTAAGGGAGAAGTGTTCATCTACCTATCTGAGGGTCGCAAATATTCTGGCTACTCGCCATATCTATCCCAAAAGGAGGTGCGAAAAATGGTTCGAGAAGCAAAGTTTCACATTTTTTGTACAGTACATCACTAGAAGTGAAGAGACAAAACCATTTTTAACATTGAGATACGTAAGGGTACTACAAGTAAAAAAAAGTTTCGTTGAGAGACTAAACACAATAATATGATGAAAAAGTATGCAAAGATACGACTCTGGCAAAAATACAGCAACTTTAACCTGAAATAATATTTTTTTAACATTGTCTAATTTATATATATATATATATATATATATATATAATATTAGTGGTTTTCTCCAAGTAATAATTTCGTATGAATTCCTATAACAAAACTGACGAGGCTCGAGCATCACATATGGGACGTTTGGGATGGAATCACCCAGCTGTGAAAGCCCAATTTAGAATAAAGGAAAATGTTTTGCAGCTAATTTTCATGGTGGGAATCATTCCACAGGAAGCCCAGCCACCTTGAGCGTGGTAAACAGACGCCTTCTCAGCATCAGGCCACCTCACTGCTTCACTCGTCTGCCCAGATCCATCACAGAGCGTAGCTTTTGGAAGGCCAGCGAGTGGCGCCTGTGGGTGTTGTTTTACGGTCTACCTTGCACTCTTGGCCTGCTGCCAGACAAGTATTGGAAGCATTTTTCCAAGCTGTCAGATGCACTCCACATCTTGCTCTCAGAAACACTGACTGCTCGAATGATCGACCAAGCTGGTAAGAAGAATACTGCTGTGGTTCCATGTTACGAATAATACAATTCACCCCATTTTTCTGGTCATCACGTATCTGGATCCCTCGGTATCTGGACAAAAATCGTGGGGAGAAATTTCAGTTCATGGATTTTTAATTTTTTTAAAATTTAGATCCGTTTCGATCTACAAAAGATCGCAATGGCCACGAATACAAAGCTGCTACTTTGCAGCATTGATGAATGCAGCAAATGAAGCATTTAGCTTCATTTATCCAGGCTTCAGCTTCCAGAGCTGGACAATAATTTTCAGTAACCACTTTAGGAAAGTATCTAATTACATGCTTTACTTATCCGGTTTTGGGTGAGAGCCAGTGTGCGACCTACATTTTCTCCAGCGGGGGCAATAACTTTGAGGGGAGAGGGAACTACTCTATGCTCTGCCTCAATGGTTTCTCCCTGTCCCATTTGCCCATGAGGGATTTCCATTCCACTCATTTGAAGTAGTCGAAGCTGTAGATGAAGGAGGAAGGTCCTAACGTCCGTCAGAAAATCATCCACGAAACCTGGAGTAGCTCGATGTGGGTGGACATGCGTGGACGCACACGGAAACGTGTGCCATCGTTGCTGATGAAGACGTCGTGATATTGCTTGTCTGTTGCTATGACGACAGTCGTGAATCGGACGCCAATGCTGAAGAACGATGTGTGGCGACACTTCAAGGGTCTCGAAATGCACTCAGAACTACTTTGATGTTGTTTGCGAATAATTTTCTCCAAGTTAGTGACAGAAGTAAGAGCTCAGGAGAATTCGGTCCTTATAGCAATCTCAACACAAATGAATATGGACAGTTCCCTGGCATTACAAACTAAATACAGGCCCTTTTGACAGCTCAAAATATATTATTATGTTTCAATTATCGCAATGACCTGCTATGTGGACATTTTTGCTGGGAACGTTCAAGACCATATAAACAGGGGTTGGCTCTATCTTTATATATATGAATACACTATTACACTGTATTGCTGTTACTTTTATGCAACATATGTCGATTTCTCAACTGAATAATTTAGAAATAGTTGACGGAGTCAGAGGGTTTTTGTTTGTACATGGGTCTCTAAAACATCTATTATTAGACAATATCTTACGTTACCTTCCTTACTTCCGTCTACATCTTATTTCTTTCAGAGCTGTACGTGTAACGTTGTACTATAATATGGCTTCTTTCCTTATCATGCAGGGCATCTTCTGGAGCAGTTCGTATCAAGTGCGGCATCCCTGTATGGAGAAAGCTGTATGAAATTTAATGTACACCAGCTCCTCCACCTCCCTAAAGCTGCGCAACAGATGGGACCCCTGTGGGCCCATTCCGCATTTGTATTTGAAAGTGGTAATGGCTCATTAGTTAAACTGGTGACAGCGTCAAAAGGCATTCCTCAACAAATAGTTGAGAGAGTTGCTCTCTCTCAGAAGCTGAACTTCTTTCTGGCAGCAGATCTGGTTTCTGGCCGTACGAAGGTCCTTTGCATGGGTATGCTGGGTGAGAAGAGGCTACAGAGTGCATGCTACGTTGGGAACATTTGCATGTTGGGCAAAGCGAAGACTATATGCTTCACGCCCTCAGAAAGAAGTGAAGTAGCGAAAGTTTGTGGTGCCTGCCCAAATGTTAGTAGCGAGTACACTAGGGCTGTGCATCAAGACCAAGTGTATCACAGTCAAGCTTATTCACGTGCCACGAAGAGCAACTCCTCTGCAGTAAGGACAGCGGCAGGGCGGTACTACATTGTATGCCGCATAATTGTTGTGAATGTAAACAATGAAGGACAGAGGTGCTTGCTGTTGTGCAAGGAAATGGTAACAGTGGACAGTGCCCTGCCTGCACACATAAAAGAGTGTTTGTTGACCCAGTATCAACAGTCTCTGCTATTGATATGCTGGATGTCCAAAGCCCATGTCTGTTTATCAGGTTTGATTCTGAAGAGAAGTGTTATATTTGTGACCTTCCTAATGTGATTGAGCGTGATTGATGCCACCTGTGGTGTATATACAAGGTTGTTCGTTTTCGGGTTAACCCTGATTTTTCATGATAGTCCCCCCCCCCCAGACATGTTTTCAAGAATTTGGGTAAAACCCTATATCTACTCGAAATCCTCGTGGTCCTTCAACTTGTCATTCTAGGTAAACCGTCGGAAAAGTGAATCATAATATCAGCAAAGAGAGCTATGTGTCACAACCTATTTTTCCTGCCTTTATAATCCCCTCTGCAGGAGAACAAAGAGAATTTTTTTGGAGCTTGGGTAAGTGTTTTAATACCGCAGTCATTCACTGCCCCAGTTCTGAGCAGAAATATAAAGATTCTTGTTTCTCATCCCAGTGGCTTGTTCCATGTGACTTTGGTTTCACCCGATTTCTCCCAGAGTTCTCGCGTGTACATAGCACCTGATTCCTCCCCCTAAACCGCAAATTTGAAAAATCATAAAACCCCAAAACGAAGAACCCTATGTATATAAAGTCTACTCATATTTATCCGGACTGGACTCCGTTCCCTGCAAAAATGTTTGGATATAGCAGGGCATCCGGACAATATTTTGAGTCTGTCCATTACACCTATACATATTTTGTAAAATATATCAAATTCTTCATGCTCATTTGTGCAAAATCACTATAAGCATCAGGTTCCTTGAGCTCTTAGTTGATTGAATCTTAAACATTAGTATTTCCATGTGCATGTATTTTATTCTGCTTTTTGTAATATGACTCTATCTGATTAATTCATTGTTTTTATTCCCTGTTTCTTCACTGTTTTGCGAACTTTTCCATATTGATCGTTACATACATGCATGTACAGTGTCTGACAAAAGTTTACGGAACACGCTCCAGCACATTTCTTCCTCAGAATGACACATTAATAGCGAATGAGTCCGTATGGACTTACCCTAAGTACCCCAGCCACCTGTTTGGAAGTCCTTACAGTACCATTCGGTGCTATAGTGTGTCACGCTGAGGAAGGAATACGCCAGAGCGCATTCCGTACATTTTTGTCCAGCACTGTACCTTGTGTATGTGCACATAAGTACAGTGCTGTACATTTTTACCCAACACTTTATAAACTAAAGTAGAAGCAAACTGAATAAACAGTGATATAATAACTGAACAAAAATTCTTCAGCTGTATGCCTGACCTGAAGCCACGCAATTGAATTTCTCACGAACACACATTTTGCTTTGTCAGTTTTTCTTCTTACTGTGATAACTCATTCGCCGTACAGTCACAAATTACACTTGAATATAGCTGAATACACCCTGGAACAATTGTTTGACTTCCTCATTTTTAAGGTTATTTAGTAATAATCACGAAGTATTGTGGTGGCAATAGGATATTATTTGCAAAATATAACTTTATTAATCGGTGAGGGAATAGAGCATATGACCAGTTAAATGATAAATTGGCAGACATATCTTCAGTTGTAGTTTCTAGATGACAAAACAGTATTCCTGACATTGTGAATTGCCGTGCACAAATCACATGTGATACCACAACTTATATAAAATAATCTCGTATGAAGTACTGGTATGGCCCTTGTACTGTCTATACCAGCTACTCCATTCCAATAAGGGCCAGTATGTGGAGCAGCCATGTGCGCCATCAGTCATACCTGCAAATATCTACCCCTATACTAGCCATATATGTAACGAGTATGTTTCATGTCTGCTACACTAGGTACCGGTATATTTGTATTAGGACCTGATATGCTGCATATAAGGCCAGTATGTGGAGCAGCCATGTGCGCCACTAGTCATACCTGGAAACATCTACCCCTATACTAGCCATATATGTAACGAGTATGTTTCATGCCTGCTACACTAGGTACTGGTATATTTGTATTGGGACCTGATATGCTGCATATCAGGCATACATGCTTCTGGAGGAAATTCATATCGGATTTTCCAGTAGGGACGTCGCACAGACACTGAACGTCGCTGAGGATGTTTGTGACAATTGGAGCTAATGTACCTCATGCACCCATGCTCTCTATGCACTGCAGGGCTGCCCTGGAGCCCATGTGTGCCACCCACATTCGCGGAGCCTCGTGCAGAGCATACCGCAGGAACGACAAGATGCCGTCAACTTCTGCGGACGCAGAGGAAGTGCAGTGTGCAGGGCGATACCCGTGAGACACCTGGACCGAGGGAATAACGAAGGCGGCCGATGAACTTACAGGTGTAGAGGACCCGTCGGTGTAGACGGCAGTGTGCTCAGCGTATACGCTTAACATCGTGTCCAATAACATCTTTCGAAGGACTGACGGTGGCACTTGGTTTTTTTTAACGTTGAGTCCTGGAATGGAGGGGGTGATCGAGGGCAGTGAGAGAGACCACAAGGGAGACGAAGACAATGTTGGCTTTACTACAAACGAGGGGAATTAGGCTTTGCTTCTGCAATGATTTTGTAGAGGTTGGTCTGGTTGCGCCAATAAAGTTTTGCTACCAATGGGTGACGGCGGTGATGAGCTATAAGGCGTAAATAGTGACGTACAGTGTCCTTCGTCCTGACGACTTCAATTGGTATTTCATGAGCTTCGTCTATAACCATCCGCGTTTCTGCAGCTCTGGGCTATTGCACTGTTGTATTGCACTACCAGTAAGCAGAACTACATTTACTTTTCAAACCACGACCAATCAAACAGACACCGTTCTGCGTACGCTCCTTCGCTCCCCTTCTCGTGTTTCTGACTTGTTTAATTTTTACTGCTCACGCGTAAAGGGAAATCTTGGGCGCACGCTTAGTCACATATCCGTCCTATAGGGCTACACAACTGGCCTACTCCATCCCTGCTTCACTTGTCCGCATGGCGCCTCCTCGCTGAAGAGCAGACGCCGCAGCACGTGCGTGGGGCGCTAACGGCGGCACTCACAAGGACAATTGCGCTTCAACGTGTAAAAAAAAAACGCTGAAAGCATACTTACTATACGTCCTCGTCTGACTGCTAGGTGAAAATTTGCGAAATGCATGATATGGAGACCAATGTGCCCTCGTTGGGGGACTCTTATGCTGACTTCTTTTACGTCCGAACCGTTTTGTTGCGATCCAGTTACCGCTATTATTTTTTTCGGTTCTGCTCCGTTTCGTGTTCAACAGTGCCATAAAAATTGCGGTTCAGGTTCGGGTTCGGTTCCGGCAAAAATAACGGTTCGGGTACGGTTTTCCGTTCGGGTTCGGGTTCGGTTCGACACCCTGGTTAAAATGATAGATTTTAAGTGGTTTTTAAGTTTAAGTGGTGGTTAAGTTTTAAGTTAAGTTTTTAAGTAGATTTTAAGTGTGGTTTCTGTAATACTGCGATTTAATACTTTTGTGTTGTATTACGAGTATTCGTGTTAAGTTATATGTTATTTGTATTATATTTTCCTCGGTTATGCTTCTCTTTCTACCCCCCCCCCCCCGCCCCACACAGACACTGCATTTTTTTTCTTTGCGGAATAGCAAGCCGGCGTCCCGTTTGACTGACCTTTTTCCTTTGCGCTAATAAAAAATGTCCATCCCTCTCGTTATGTAGCGCCTTTCTGCCTTCAGGGGATGAGCAAATGAAGTTACATGTGTTGCACGGTCCTATACATCTTATGCACAAAAGTAAGGCACCACGATAGACGACGATTAATCATGTTACACGAGAGTGACGTAGCTAGAACGGGGAGGCTTGAGGTCGTACCCGATGTCGTACCCTTGGTAGCACATTTCGAAAGGGTACGATGAAGATGATGCCCCAACATAAAGTTCCCGTAGTACCTCTCCCGAAACATTTTTATGTCTACGCTACAGTTACAACACGGAAAGGCAAAATCGGGTATGCATGGTTACGTTTAATAGCTTGGAGGGAATGTACTGTTTTGCATACAACATGTCATTCTGGCGGTTGTCTCCGCTCAAGTTCGCCGCTGGTGGCCAGCTATGCACAAGCTGCCACTACATCCGCCCTTGGCCGCTGTCTTGGGATCCTGAAACAGTATAAGAAAGCACATGTTATGTGGCTTTGTAAAGACATGCGTTACTTGGTACTGGTTTGAAAAAAAAAATCCCAACTGAGAAAGAAGAAAATCATGTGAACCGCGGTAAGAAGATTTTAAGAGAAGCGCCTCTAGGGCGACAACTGCAGATATTTCGAATAGAGTCTATTTCTTCTCGGCACCGTCCTCATCATCGGCATGATACTTAAAGGATTGAGAACGACGCGTTGTGTGAATTGTGACGAATTGTGAACGGCATAGGCATATTGTAGGTCAACAGCATGGTGGACAGGAAAAACCCATGCAATCTTTTACTGCAGCGCTGAACAAACTGCGTCCGTGGGGCGCTTTAGTTGGGTTATGGAAGTGGATTATGTGAATCAGGGAGCTTTGGTGAGTCGAACGGTTTTGTTGCTATCCAAGAAGAGGACTTCATTCTCATTGAGTCCTCCTTCATATTGGTTCCCCGCGACACAATTTGAGCAAAAACTATGCACTAAAACTGGCCGTTTTCATACCAGAGCTGGCTCGCGGATGGTTTCAGAAAAAACTATTCAATGAAACTGACTCTTCCACAGTGAGCATTTGTAGAGGAGATGGTGTCCCTCTAAACGAGTCCTGACCGGGATGATGGAATGTTCCAGGGAGCAGACATGCGTGACCTTACGCTAGAGCGGGGCTATCTCTAGAGCGCCAGCGGCCCTGGAGTCCCTGGAGTGGAGCAGCCCCGTGGAGTCCCATCGTCGTCGTCCACGGGCAACCGCACATTCCCTAGACAGCCACACAAAATCTTCCCTTGACTACCACCTTCCACCGAGTTAGTCACGTGCCGTGGTTTTTGTTTCTCTTTTTTTTTCTTTTGAATGCGACAGCATTTCTTTAACGGACTTTTGTGGTTTCGGTTTCCGCACCGCGTCACATAGCTTCCCTTTCCGTTGTTTTGTTTATCGAGGAAATGTTGCACCAGCCTCATATGCATAGGTTGAGCTTTTAATTAGCTCTGTTTCCTTCAGAATGCATTAGGGGATAACTTCACCGTTTGTCTTAGCTAAGCGGAGCACCACACTTCATAAGTTGACTGCGGTTCCATCCTGAACTTTCACACCTGCACTGTGAAGGTTCACCTCGTCTTAGCATACGTGTTAGTAGCCGCATAGGCGCCGCGGGGGCTTCGGGGCTTTCCTCCCCCCGAAATTGTTCTTGGGGACAGGCCCCCCCAGTGGCCAAACTTGACGCTCTGTATCACACAACTGCACTACAGAGAGGAAAGCGTACGTCGCCAAAGGAAACACCAACCCGGTCTAACGCAACAAAATCTTTATTATGTTTTAAAACAAATCTCCACTTCCTGTCATATTGGATCTCCAAAGGAACAGTCCCTTTCCGCCTTTCTTTACGTGTCACTGCTAGCACTCTTGCTCGCATTCCGTCAAGACCAGAAAGAAATCAAAAATGAAGGGCGATCAATGGAATTCGCGCAATAGAGATGCGTAGCACTAGTTCCGTCCCGTTTTGCGCTTTTACCATGATCCCGTTCTGCGCGGAATGACATACACACAGTACAACCCAACGCACCGCTAAGCCTACTACGGAACGCGCGACACGTGTTCGGCCTTGCCCGGGAGAGAAGCGCGTCTGCCGACGGCCGCTCGCCAAATGCGCAAGGCCGCAGAAATCCGGACATCGAGAGGAGCGACTTGGATGTTTCAACCTCCGTGCGCCCGTTGCATTCCCTTGCGTATAACCGTAAGGCAGTTTATGCGGTGCTTTGAGATATCATGGTCACTGTGCCCTGTAGGGTTGAACTTGAAGTGCCACGTAAAGACTTTACCCCTGTGCTGTGTTATTATTTCAGGGTAAGTCTCACTTCGTTCAATATTTCGTTATGAACTCGCTAGTGTACCCGGGTCATATATAAAGGGGCTGCACTGCCACTAGCATTTTCACCGTGCCACTACCGTGTTTAAAATTTTTCCCTGGACTTTTTCGTGGCCTACAACTCACGCGAAGTAAGCCCGGTTGTGGTGTTTGACTTCTTAACTGAGCGGTCTGCCTCCCTGGTAGCCGACTTTGATAGTGTGAATATTGCGCAGCGTACATTTTTCTACGTTTTCATGTTCATTAAGTGTGTCATCCATGTCGCCGAACAGAAAGTCGTTTACTGTTCTTTAGTGGCAGGGGTCCACTGCCCGAGGCGTTTTTTCTGTTTTTTTTATGAATCGCCACAACATGGTGTCATTAGATATGGCGCTCTCGAGCACAACTCAGCTACACGAAGTCCACATGATGTGGTGTAACCAGGCATTGTTTGGTCTTACATGTGGCAGAAGTCGCACGCTGATGGAATGATATCCGATTAAGAAGCGTGCACCTCCTGGTGAAGACGGGGGCGGTGCTTTCGCCAGCACGGAAGCTTCGACCTATAGGCTTCGCACCACCGAGGATAGCAGCAGCTCTTCAGGCGGTACCAGCGGCATGGCCGAGCGGGTTAAGGCTGGTTAAGGCGTCCCGCTCGTTGCTGATAGCCAAGGTCGTGCTGAAGACTGGGAGGCGGTAGGTTTGAATCCTACTACTGGCTGTGCTGTCTGAGGTTTTCCCTGGTTTTCCGAATACTTTCCAGACGAATGTTGGCACAGTTCCCCCTGAAGTCGGCCCAAGACACAAACCCCCTGTCCCCACCTTCCTGCTGTCCTCTCTCCATCTGTTCATGCCTGTACACAACTCATAGCCACAGTTGCTTCGCGGCGCTATCACGGAATTAAACACATATATATATATATATATATATATATATATATGTATAATTAAAGACAATCACCTGCGATGCGCTCTCATTCGTGTGCCCGGCCTGCGTCATTCTGGCTTAGCTGCAGAAAGAAACTTGCTGCAAAAACTTGGTCAAGTAGGCTGCGAAACCATGCCTAACATTGCCGTATCAGTATCGTACACACCTTTCCGAGTGCGATAGTCAGTTTAAGAATCCCGTTGAGTTCCAAACTGAATGCGGCGGTTGTTCAGGACTGCAGCGCCTTACGTTGTTTGATGTCACAGAGCTCTGATAATGGGTTGGACGAGCGTGCAAGGTCGTGCAATGATTTGCTGCTGTTTTACTTACCAGACATACGTTGCCATCAGGACGCTTGGCAATGTTGTAAGGATACTTATAGCAGTAAAAGTGGCAGCCGAAAGGTCCCCTGACGATCTGCGTGCAAGTGAATAACGGTTACTTGTGACACCAGGGTTGAAAAAAAATTCATATATTTTCAAAAATATCCTCTTCAGTGGGCATTCTGGATAAAACCCGGATATTTCTGGATATTTTCGGAGAATATATACGAGGCTAGAAATGTGACACAGAGTAAAAACAAATGTGCTTTGCTGTTCTTGATTTCAGGTGACCTCTGATAGTTTCGGTTTACGGAACTGCCTGTCCCAGCAACATTGTATCAGTTTCTATTATTTTCCGAAAAGTGGAGTTCCGTGCACGCGCGGTTGAATGGTGTGGATTCTACACGCCTCGATTAGCTGTCCAGTTTCGGCGCACTTTAGTTACAGTGCCTCCAGGAAGCGGAGGAAAGTCTCTCCCTGAATGGGCAGAAGTAGAAGAAAGCGGGAAAAAGTGTAATCTGAAAAGTTATAACTTAAAAAAGTTAAGTTAAAAAATTACAAAGTTAAAAAAAATTAAAGCTAATGTTGCCCGTACCTGGGCTTTTAGCTGCCCTTGCGCCATAAAACCTTCAATTACACACACACACCTGGGCTTTTGCAAACAGCCAACACTACAAGAAAATAAACCGGGAGTTTTCAGTGTGACGTTGAATTCATTGTTGAATTGAATTGTCTTGAATTGTCTTTCACATCACATCTGGAGAAAATACCTAAAAAATCCGGATAGAATTGTGTGGATAAAATCCAAAAAATCCACCGGATAAAATCCATGTGGACTAAATCCAAACAACCCTGCTTGTGAGGTATCATAATAGACGGTGATCTGTAGAAAGAGATGCTGGGGGATACATTTATTAGAACAGTTAGAGAGAGAGAGAGAGAAAAAAAGGAGGAGAAATGCTTGGATGTGACATACCAGTTTGGGATAGCGTGTAGAAGATATAAGGCGGAACTATGTCTAGTACGTCTTTATTCCCTACATTTTGCGTTTCCGACCACTGCGCCTTTAGTGTTTAGAGCATAGGATGTCAGGCATGTATCCGAGCAAACACACAATTTTGCTGTTAACTAACGTTCACCGTGAATCTGTTGGCTGCCCACGTGAAGGACACGTTAGAAGAACCGGATACGCTTTTGGATCCCTCAAAGGGTATTACGATGCATCGTAGGTCGTTTCTCAAACCCTCGGAACGTCCGACTGGCAATCGTGGAAAGCGGGTCAGCCGGAGTAGTAAACCTTTGCTACCCACTTAGGAGAAGGCTATGTTTGAAAGTGAAAGTTTTCCGTATCAGCTCACGCTCACGAGGAAACCTTGACGTCAGTTTCGAATTCTGTGATTGGTGAAGGAGGTTTGACCTTTCCGTTAAAATGGGACGCTTCTTGACCACTGAGGTTGATTCTCGGTTGCCGACGTGCCACCATATGTTGTAAATAAATGTAGATAGTTGTTTATCTGTTGACTTCGCCTGCGAGGTCGTTCTTCAAGCAAGGTGTCGCATTTCGCACGTCGAATACCTCATCATCGCTAGGCCCACCACGAGGAGAGACTTAACTATGCGACATGAATATAACCGTGGCAACCGTGCCCTTCCATTCTTTCTTTGTTGTTTCTTTGTTTGTTCTGGCTTTTATTTGAAATGACAGGCGGTTTGTCTCGCCCCTTTACGTCTCTCGTGCGTCGTTTACGACTTAGCGTCGCATTCACCCCAGCACTCCGGTATAGGCTGGGTCACAGCAACACGGCGCTGTGTACAACTTGTGGTTTCCCGGCAACAATCCGACACATTCTAGAAGACTGCAGCCAGTACGTACGCGAGCGACGGGCCTTTAAATGTCAACTTGAAATGCTGGATCAGAGGCCATTCAACATCTGCAAAGTTCTAGGCCCATGGAGTAACCCTGGACATCAGTGCCGTGCACTTGGCGCTTTTCTTTCCTTTCTGAGGGCCACCGGCCTCCTTCACGAAATGTAGGGATTTCCTTCCCTCGTCATCCTTTCATGTGAACCTTTTTGGAATGGGGTAGGGTCCTGCACTCAACGCAGGGAAACATCCCACATCATCATCATCATCCATTCATCTACGTTGTTGTTGTTAATAAACCTGTACCCCCCTTTGGGACTGTATCAACTTCGTGGCATTCGAAGTAAATCTTTGCCGGAGTGAAGTACAAATCTGACTTTTCTCTGCACGCGCGGCTTCCTGCATATAAGACTCTCTCTGCAGAATCTCTCATCGGCCGTTCCCAGAATTTTGGAGTGCAGGTCCTTATAACTGTGACCAACTGCTCCGTGTATTTTCCGGAACAAACAACAAAGTAATGATAGTAACACATGATTTGCTTGTAGTGGCGAGGTCGGAATTCTGTTTTTTTTTTCTTTCTTCGAATTCCCTGTTCTTGGCCTAACAGATATATGATCGATGCATCGCACAGCCCAGCGTAAACGCGCCTGTGATGAATAAGGACGCACATAATTTGCTTTCTCATTGCGTTCTATACCTGAGCACAAGGGCCTTTCCTCTCTCTCTCTCTCTCTCTCTCTCTCTCTCTCTCGTTTTTCCCTTTTAGTTGATAGAAGCAACCTATACCAATATATAGAAGTAACCTATATGCGCAAAATTTATGTAATCTCAAAAATCTATTCTTAATTTATTGTGCTCACGTGCACGGTTCCCTCTCGTGTTGTGCGTTTGTGTTTGTCCAGTGAAAATAACGTGCATCATACGTTTCAGTACTTACATACAGGTAATCGTGTCCGTGTCGGCAGGGCATCCAGGTTTTAAGTGCTGCAGAATAAATTAAAAATAACAGTCACAACTCCCATCTACGCTATTGTTCCTGCGAACAAAACTGCTTGACCTTCTATTTGCGCTTTCAGTGCTAGAGATGAAAAAAATAAACCATTTATTGTGCCTATAGTGTCATTTTTAGTGCCTAAATCTGGTTTTTACTGCATTTTGTAATCGCCTAAAACAAGGTGTTTTTGTGCCTGAAAATCGCGGCTATAATGGTGACGAATGCACCGTGGACGTTGTGTACTAGTGGGGTAGAGAAAGAGAAGGCATACCGAAGCGTCTCTACCGCCTGTGTCTTATCTTCCGGCACCCCAGTGTGTGAACCCCGCGGATGAACCCGTAATTAGCAGCCGGATAGATGGGCGAAAGAACGTATTGGCATGCTGCTCCGTGCAAGAAATATGTTAACCCGAAGCTAATGAATCGCTCGAAAAAATTACGAAGTGCCGAAGCGTTTCTTTCTTTTTTTCTTCTCACTATTTTTCTCTGAAGGGCCCAGTTGGTCAAATTAAGTTTTCGAAAGCGTCCAAAGTAAAATTTAAGAGGTATGAGCTTTATTTAATTAATCAGCGTATGCAAATGAGGAGCTCACAGCGCCATTCTTGCTCAGGAGTCCCTTTGTCCGCCAGTCTTGCTGAGTCTTGCTCAGCCGAATGCTGACCAAGAAGAAAAGCTTTCCCATAGTGCCAATTGTTCAGCCGGGCTACGTTCGTGACACATCCGGTATATTAATAGTAGGATGTGCTTTTAAGCCGCGGTGTGGTTGGTGTTCGGTTTTCTTTTTCGCCCATTGAATACCACCTGATTGCTCGTGTTAAGACATCCCTCCTTCTGCAAGAAGAAGTTTTGCGGTTTAGGGCGCCTTTAATGATGTAGTTCTTGAGCAGATATTTAGCATTTAGTATGCCTGCGAAATACCTCAATGACATACATAATGCATTTTTCTTTTTTTTTTTTGTCACGGCTTCGTCTATTCGTAGAAAAGACAATAGGTACGAGGTTAGTCCCATTGCACAGTTGGATCTTTGTCTTGACACTACAACAATCTGAGCAAGGGATGTACACGTACGTCTTGTCTTGGCCAACTCTTGGAACTTTGCGTTACTATAACATACTCCGTCATAGCACCTGCCCATAGCAGCATTGGCAAAAATCTAGAAAAAAATAAGAGTGATAAACTCATTGATCAGTGAAATCAATGATAATTACGCAATTACATTGCACATTGCGGGATATGTAAGGTGAAATACAAAAGTCACATGGCATACACAGCAAGATACGCAAGTTTTGTCTCACATGGCCGTATGATTTCGTACCATGTTTAAATACTCTCCAACGCGATTGCAAATTCTGTGTGTATGAAACACTATCAGGCGCACATTTGAGAATGCACGAATTTCTCTCAAGCCGGGTAATCCGCTATAAACGATGTCCGATCCCGAACCTTAACAAACAGTGAAAATTAAAAAGGAAATTGAAGTCGCCTAAACTTTACGTCTAAATCTACACTGCTCAAACGAAACTACACAGTGACGAAGTTGTTTTCTCTCGTATTTAATCAATGCGAAAATGTGTCAATTAATCGGAATAAAACATACGTACAAGGCATGGCTCTTTGTCCCACTCATTACGATAGCACGAATCCGGGTTTTCTGGATAGCACCTGTGTCTGCAGGCAAGCAAGGATCCGTTGTACTGTAAAAGAGAAGACTGACTGGCACATGTCTCGGGCAATCCGAAATCTCTCCCGTTTATTTTATTTTTTCCCAATATCAACACATATACATATATGCCACGGTATATGAGCCATGCAGTGCGCCCTTATGGTCCTCATACATATGTTGTAAGACAAGCAGCATCTTATCATACCATAGCACAATGCAGCATATTGTGTAATGTGTTCACCCACGAGGTAGTGTGGATGTTTCTGTGAAGCATATGAAGTTTAGAGCTAGATGAGTATTGACTTTTGACGACACTTGGATCACTTGCGCCTGTGGTGGTGGACATACTGGAGGAACTAAGCCGTCTTGAGATCAGCGGGCACTCTGTCTACTTCCAGTGGGTTCCTGCCCACTGCGGCATCCGCGGCAATGAAGAGGCTGACGAGGCTGCAGCAGCTGCGTATCATTCCCGATCAAGCGTGCGGATTACCCTCCCCAAAGGCGACAGGCGAACCTTCCTAAATGATGTGGTGAGGCCTCTCGCACATGCGCAATGATCTCGAGACGTTCCATCAAGAGTTCTCATGCGTGAAGTGGACCCTGACCTTGGCTTCACCATGCCTTCTCGTGTGCCTCGCCATTTTGCGTCGCTGATACACAGGCTTCGTCTTGGGGTTGCATTCACCCCCCCCCCCCCCCCATTTTAAGCATCTGATCGGCCGCTCTGACTCGATGCTCTGCTCTCGCTGTGCTGTTTTGCCGGATACCAAGCATGTGCTCCTCGACTGCCATCTATACACCTCCCAAAGAGCAGCTCTACAGTGTCGCCTGCAGTCGATCACGGCCGCACCATTCACATTGGCAACCATTCTCGACCCTTGGTCTAACCAGACTGACCATCGTCAAGTTCTTGAGTATTTCAAGATTTTTCTCCGGGACACTGGTCTCCTATCTACCCTATGATCTGCCTGCGTACCTGTGTGCTGTTGTGTGTTTTTGTGTGCTGTGGTTTTGCCTACTGTCCTGATGTCTTACTGGCTCCACTGACTATCCCTATTAACCATCGTTCATCACCTCATCATCAGGACATATCCCATCCTGCCCCATTGTGCCTTGGGGTAGTGGGCCGCACCTTACGTGGCGAATTTCCCCATTTATTATCATTAACTTTTTTGTTGTTGTTGTTGTTTTGACGACATTTTTTGAAGTCATCCAAGAAAGAACAGCTGTCTGAGTCAAGGTCAATTTATTTTCATTCGCCTTGCAATGGTACAGTTCCTGCTTCTGGAATAAGTAAACCTGCAATAAGCAAAGAGCACAAGGGCTACAATATTTAAAAAAACAAAGAGGATGGTTAAGACTCGTATAACGCGAAATTCAGCGGAAGCTCTGTAAAGATGGTAAAATGGGGCCACTTGAAAGTGTGTAGACAAATTTATTTAAGCGTGATGAGTATATTGATTTGCGGTCGCTGCAATGGTTGGTGGGGCGACCCATCCTAGTGGTGGCAAGAGGCCCCACACAGGGTTTTAAAGAGCGTGAATGGGTTCTCGCCTTTTGGGGCTCTTATCGTGCACACTTTTGGCTACATATACTAAAAATCCGGTGATAGCACCGATAGCAGGTGTAAACCGCTACGGTGTACCTTCCTTTACATTCTTTCGTACCTTCTTCCACGAGGCATGCTTCAAAACTTTTACTAAAAACATAGCTTGCGTGTCTTTCCCCGCTGTCCCCCCTTTCCTTCTTTTTCAATCACAATTAAACATACCCCCCCTCCTCACCCCACGGTGTCTTCGTCGTTTTTCGTTCACGCGGTTCCTGTGATAATATCTTCCCCTTGTCGTCGTTTTTGTGGGGTCACGCGAATGCCGACAACGCCGACGCGATCTAGGAAAACCCTCGCTATACAGCTGACGCTGTAAAACTGGCCTTACCGTACGTGGATACATGGACATGGTGTCATATGGAGGTGTCATGTCACCATGGTGTCATGGTGTCTGATGGGTTTGCATGGGGTGGTGTGCGCGATTCTACGCATTTTATTTTTGATCTCGTAAAGGCCAACCTCCATGGCGCGAATTTTTTGAAGCGAAGACTTTCCGCAACTTTCTTCAACTTTGCAACTTTCCGACATTTTGCCGCCAATTGTTCGCCGGCTTCCGGAATCGCGGATGCTGGGCGAAAATATCTGGCATGTGCAGGTCGCCGGCGAACGCTCACGTTTTTTTGACGCCCCGCGCAGGGCATCCGACGCTGAGCGGAGTTCGCAGCCTTTTCGCTGTACATTCGTCTAATGGAGGCTGGCTTGGATAGCGGGACCTCTTGCGTTGCGGCTTACATGTGACCAATAGAGTGTTGTGCCCCTTTTGCGCTTCCTACAAACGACAAAACCAAACATGTGGGAAGGTATAGCGGTCCGTTTTTGATTACTCGTATATAATGAGTGTGAGGAAGATCACCGATCGCAATCATCCCCTTCGCTCTGACCATCGCGCGAGACCGCGCCCAATTCATTCTGGTCTCGGCCTCCACCCTTCCCGGCTGCTATTAAAAACCCTACCTCCATTGGCTACACCTGTCTCGGTTTTCTGCCTAAGATGAGAAAATGTATCGTTTCCAGGTTGCTGCCACTGCTCCACGTTCAATGTACCCAGAATTGCCCTGCGTGGATGATTAAACCAACGACGTCGCCTACAGCGGAAGCGGAAGTGCACACACGTTTTAGTGCGAAGCCGGCAGGTAACTTGGGCTGCTTGCCCTTCTGATATACTGGTTCTGAATTTAGAGGTTGCAGCGTAGAGTAATTCCGAATGCCGAGGATGACACACGCCTGCAACATTGCGACATCAGTGCAGTGGCATAACAACTAATGAGTGCCCCCTCCCCCCAAAGTGTGCGAGGGGGACCCCTCCACCCCCGTGTAAAGGCCTCATAAAACACCTCCTGAAATACTTTTTCTGACTAGGCCACTGTATCATTATGAAATAATTGTAGTTTTTGCCCACGATTTGATGAATATGTCTGCTTAGACAGGGTGTTTCACCTAAAGTGATAAAGAATTATAACTGGCGATGCACTCGCCAGGAGGATTGTGGGACCTTCGGCAATTACCTTCTGGGAACTATTGCTTCTATATAGGAAGGCTTTGGGCAGTTTTTATTTGCTGTAAATTTATTTTTTCCATTGAACTTTGAAAATTGCCAAGCGTACCTCACTTTTTTTCACAGAAATATGAAGTTTACCACGGATAACCACAGGCCCAACAAAACCTATGCACAGTATCCCAACAGAAATGGTGAGTAGTAGTAGTAGTAGTTTCCGCTAGTAGTAGAAGTAGTCCGCTAGAAGTAGTCAAATTTCCGCTCTCAGCCCCGCCTGTTCGATTTTCACGAAGAAGCGCGCGCTAAATGTGCGTCTACAGGAGGATGCGTCCCCGTTTTTTGCAGTCTTTGTGAAGAGACGGTTGTCGCCAGCATCAAGGTTAAACGAAGCAAGTAAAACAGTAAAAGAGAAGTAAAGCAAGAGGCGAGAACACTCCCTTCTCTCCCTCCATCTCCCGTGCGCTCTTCTTTGCCACAATCGAGCAGATGGGCCTAAAGCGGAAATTTTACTAATTTTTTTCTTCTATTTCTGTTGCGATACTGGCATAGTTTTTGTTGGGTCTGTAGTTATCCGTGGAGGGCTTCAAACTTCCGTAAAAAAGTAAGATTCGCTTGGCAATTTTCAAAGTTCAATTGAAAAAATCAATTTCTCGCGATTAGAAATTGTCCAAAGCCTCTATAATGGTGGAAAAAGTTTCCAGAAGGCAATTGCCGAAAGTCCCACAATCCTTCGGTGAGTACGTCGCCAGTTAGATTTTTTTATCACGTTAAGTGAAACACCCTGCATGAGCATAAAAATGTCTCATTGACGACACATGGCTTATGGTCGTCACCAGACACGAGCATATGTCGTTTTGTACAACGCCTCATTTATTATTTTTATTTCAGATGTAAATATGTTGTCGAAGGCAGTTTGTGGAGGAAAAGATATCCTTGGTCATGTGGCTGCTAGCTGGAACATGCTCCTCTTGCGTAAGCTGTTCAGAACGCACATACACAGTTTGCTCACCGAACCTGTTAGTAGGACGTCACTTGAATACCGGGAGAAAACAGTGTAACAGATACAAATATCATAAGACACATAATGCGAACCGAAACATTTTTCATGAGGGATGCAAGAAACACTGGCACGTAGTGCATGACGAAACTTGGCAAAAATGGTCTCTGACAAAAAAAAAGGGGGTTCCGTTGGGAAAAGGCGGAAAAAAATTGTCCCGCGTGGCACGCAATACCTTGTCACCGCTTAAACACACACAAAAGCACACGTTAGTGTGACAAATGATGCTCCTGAGATAGAGATATGTATTAGGCATTTTGATTACGATGTATTTTCCCCCTTTTTTTCTGCAGTGAGTTGCCTAGTAGTAGGACCCGACTACCCCACCTGATTAAAACTACTACTCCGACGTTGGCAATAACTCGGTGTGGGACAGATGACATTAGTGCACAAATATGCTCGGATTTATTCAAGAACAGAAACACGGAGTAATAACATATCATGCTTACATCCCCAACCGAATTGTGTATTCGATTCGCCTGAAGAAACTCTCCATGTTTCTTCAGCCTCCTCGTACTCCTCGCAGACATGGTTGCAGACGTTCCTACAGACGCAGTGTTGATGTCTTTATTCTTTTCGCTGCTGGGGCACCCGCTAAATGAATGGGCTATCTTCCCGTCAACCGTTGAGTGCTCGAAGCGCAGCGCTACAATGACTCGCCACACGCTAGGGTGATAATAGCAGGGTTGGTTACCGAAAATATTATTGTTTCCGGTTCCGGTTCCGATAACTGAAAAACTCGGCGTTTCGTTTCCGTTTCTGTTTCTGGACGATTTTCGGTAGCGGTTTCTGTTTCCGTTTCCTTTTAAGAATTTCGTTTCCGTTTTCGAAGTAATTTCGATACTGGTTTCTGTTTCTCATCCGGAACTCGTACTGTCTGGTTTTAGCTTTTTCATGTCAGATATTCTAGTTACATAATGGATGCAAAAGGACAGCCACAGCAAACACAAACACTAAAGACTTTAACGCAAAGTTCGTCACGAATCTTATACACCGCAAGTAGATGCCTCTCTAAGTTGTGGAAATACAAAAGTATCCGCTCGTGAGCAAAAATAACACGTCATCCAAACCTTTTGCGTCCATCTTGCTGCGCAGTGGGCTCAACAAGAAAGAAAGCCCCGAAAATAAACGAATGAATGAATGATGACTGAAAGAGTAGTGCGGATATATATAATTTTAATATTAACTCGAAAACACTAAGGGAAACGTCCTGCGAATTTGGTTTCCGGTTCGGTTTCTGGTAGTGGAAACTAAAACAATTTTGTTTCCTGTTGAACTTCGGTAATTTTTTGTTTCGAGTCGTTTTCGCGTGAACGAAACGACCGATTCCAGTGTCGCGCATGCCCATTACGAATCGGTGAACGAGTCGTGGGGAGCGATGTTTCGTACGAACGACCCACTAGCGTTGTTGGGTTGTTGGGGGACCCACTAGCGTCATTGTATTCAGCGTACACAACCGATTGACATCGCGAAGCAAGATGGTGGCTGATGTTTACAGCTGCGGAGCTGCGCTGGGTCTGTGAGTTGTTTACTGGTGCCGACGATGTACAAGCGTATATACTCTGCGGTAAGTTGTTGGGTGTAACAACGTATTCATTAGAGCATTTCCCACGCATCGGCGACCAGTTGTGCAGTTAGAACATGCAGTCTGTGTAAGAACCCAGGCGAATGTTTTTTTGAGCCGGAAACCAGTTGAACTGTGTTATCGAACAGGGACCAGTTCAAGTGGAACCACTTCAACCAGTACCAGTTGAACTGTGTTATCGAATAGGGACCAGTTCAAGCGGAGCAACTTCAACCGGTACCAACTCAACTGGTAGCAGTTGGGTGAAACGGCACCTGACGTCATTTTCTTTTCCGTCCTTGGCACCAGTTCTTAGACCTAGGTGTACTTTTTGGCGTGTGTAACCTACCTCGCGGCGGACAACCACTAGGGCGACAGCAGCCCGTACAGAGCAATAGGTCTTGGCAAATCGTTGACGCGATGTAATGGGACCTTTGCCCCGCAGTCCACGCGTTCGTCATAACAGACCACCTTACAAAGTAGATAGAGCTTTTCCCGCTGAGGGCGCTCACTGTACGTAAGCTTTGGGAACGACTCCTGGAGACTTTTTCTCGGTTCGGTTTTCCTTCACAGCTTATCACTGATAACGCCTCGTAGTTTATGAGTAGAGTGTTATGAGGCTCTTGTGCTGCTCTAGGAACATTCGCCATCGGGCCCGCACGGACGAGTGACGGACAACGGGTAAGCACAAAGCGGATACTTGCTATAACCTCGTGCACAAGTACCCTATTACCTATTATTACTATTATTACCTATTACCCCCGTCATTAGTGTCTAGTGCTCAGGTGTAATCCTTATCAACTAATGAGAGGCCTTTACGCTGGATTGGTGTGGTGTTTCTAATTTCTAAACCTACACTTGCGCATCTCTTGCCTTCAGACATAGGTGTGCGGCGGTCCCGGACATGGTACCGCACACCTCTCTCTGTTTCCGGGCACTCGACCAGCGTATCGTCGGCTTCCGTGGGCTCCACCTCACGGCATTCAGTGGCCGCGTGGACGGTAGTCGACACGCGGCCGGGTCACCCGGTCTCATTGATATCACGTGCACCATGGACGAGATAGCCACCACCCCTGCGGGGTGGCGACTCTTCGAGGATTCGACCACCGTTTCGGACCAGGACCCTGGAGGCGAGACATCGGGCGGGCCCTCCCCAGACAGAACACCATCTCCCACGGACGTCCGAAATAGATCCCAATGTCCATATCCGAAAATGGATCTCCGTGGGACTTCCCTGGGAGGTATATCCGTAGCCGTATATCCGCAGGAGGTCCCGTTGTGGTGGTTTCACGGATTGTCCAAATCGACTCCGTGATGGGATGCTGCATGGATCATGTATTCCAAGAGAGAGAGAAACGCGGGATGATGTAGGACAGCACAAATTCGACTTGCCATAAACCAACTCAGTTTCTCAAACCGAATGAGTAAGAAACAGAGACATTACCTCCACAGTGACTTAATACGCCAAGCAGTTTCTCATATCACTGTTGTTTGTGCACGCAATCGAATTAAACTTGCACATCTCACCCTTCATTTCGACCCACAGGCGGACAGGGCTCTCGTACTTGTAGAAGCTCGCGAAAACACCAATGTACAGTGTCTGTTTTCTGTTTGGAAGTGAATACGACTTCATTTCCAAAGCTTTTCGGCTAAATGGCCCAATCTCTTGTTGCTGTTTTCTTTTTTTTTTTTTTTTTTTGAATGCACAAATGTGCACTGGTCCTGACTGTCATATATTACGAGTGCTTGTTCTTTTTTTGCGGGGTTTCGCGTTTTAATTGCACAAGTACGCTGTGCAGAATTTGTGAGCCTGGTGAATGTTGAAAATTAACACTGCATTCACATGCTACCTGCATTTGTAGCGTTTAAAAATATATTGTTCTTAGTTCCCACGGTGTTTTTCTATATATTACATGCTCTTACAATAAATTCCAGTAAAAACACTATGCATTTTGAATATGTGTCCGTTAAGGCTGATAATCCTGCTAAGACAGCTGTGGGTGCATGAGCTGTAACAGTCCCATACATGTCCCTGCTATGACCTCTGAGGATCATAGCAGGACTTCCACAGGATATCAAAACTGCGGCCACGCGGAGCTCCACAGGACATCCTCTACATGTCAACTCCCCAAAATGGTCATATCCTGTGGACGTCCGGATCTCCACCTCAGGTTTTCCACGGGAAATCCACAGGAGAGCATTGTTCCCTCTGGGTCCAATGCCACTGGCGGAAGAGGAGAGAAGTCTTCTCTGCTCCACTTGCCAGGTCCCAGAAATACATCACACCGCCCACCTCAAGAGTGCGCTACACCGCCACAAGGTGGCCGAAGAAGACGCGAGGGAGCGTGATGTGCAAACGCTCGAAACCGCACCAGTCGCTGGCTATAGCCGCTGCGTTTTCCAGCCGCTGCGTTTTCGCTTTACATATATAAAGCGAAAACGCACCGCTTCCAAAATATAGTCGCCACTGGCGCAGCTGATCGAAGTATCCCTAACTGGTGCGTATTGTATCTGTAAATATTTGGATGCTCATTGGTCTTCGAGAACTGGCGTCACTCTACCTTCGCGCTGGTTGGGCGAGAGTCATTTGATTGAGGCGCGAGGATCCGAACGGTCGGTCGTACGGAGGAGAAAGAATGGGGAGTTTTCGTTCCCACTACGATAACATGCCGATCGATACGATCTCTGAAAAACAGATACGACTCAAGAGTCGGTGGGAATGATTCGTAAAGCGCTTGTCCGCAGTTTTAGTTTGCAGACGAAAAGTCATCGAGAACTACCTACCGATACGGAAAATCAAGCGGGACGCCATCTGTTCGCACAAATCTTAACTTCGTTTACTAGTATCCAGTTACATTATGCGCATGAAACGCGTGTTACAAGCATTTGTATCAAGGGCTGTGGAAGACGTAATGTTGCTAGATGTTTCTCTTTTACTAAACAGCTTTTCTAAGCATTTGTAAACAGCTTTGGTCAAAAATAGTCCGTGAAACAATGTACATCTTCACTTAGGCTTAGGAGTCCAGACGGGGGAAGTCACACAAGCTGCGAAGTCCGCACACTACGCCTCGTCAACAGTCTACTGTCCTTTCTTCAGAACATTCGCTACTGTACCCGTGGTTGTCGCCCAGTCATAATTTCGGGAAGTTGGAGACCAAAATCGTTCACAGCGCACGCCGTGAGCGAACGATGTTGTTTCTGTTGTTGTCAGCCATCTTGTTTTTAAGTTACCGCTTTGCGCATGCTCCAGCTGAGTGGGAGCACGAAAGCTCGCACGAAAGAAGTCCTATAAATTCGGAATGAGTGGGATTCCGATATTTTTCGCAGCCGATAGAGATCTCCGGCTCAGTATACGCATGCTCACTTTGCGGAAAGCTGAGTCGGAAGGTTATCGGAGGAGCAGAAGTGGCCAACTAAAACTCCATATTAACGACGGAGGCGACATCATGTCTGCCCGGCCACGCGTGTTCTCTCGGACTATGGCCGTTGTGCTCGCAGATGCTTGCGGGTAGTTTAGAGGGTTTTGAATGCTTTAGATTTAGATTATGGCGAACTGCTAATGTGAAAACGGAATGGCACATCCAGCTGATCATCACAACAGCGGGAAGACGAACATGACAGGGAATCCCTGCACCTCCAAAGGGCGCAGAAATCGTTCCAGAGGAAGCCTGTACTCTTTCCGATGTCCCGCAGGTGAACGGTAAGACAAGTTTGGTTACTTTTTGTTACCGAAAGAAGTAAAGGAGGTTTATCATGTTAAATGTATTTGGTACAACATTTACGAGTCACTCTGTACGATAGCGGGGTTTCATAGTGCAGCGCGTTGCCGTAACTTGTGTGTTTCGGATATGCCGCTAAGCAAATTATGTGTGGTTATGCTAGTTGCCCCTCATGCATTGCTGGGGGTGATGCGGGGAATGAAATAATGAGCCCCTTCACAATAAGGATCGAAGTTTGTCCTGTCCAGAAAGGTGAAGAGAGCCTTGAGGGCAGAGCGTTGGTGTGCTGGATGTTGCCAGGGACCAAGCAATTTGGTGAGAGAGAGGGGGGCGGGAGTCTAGCTCGTTGAAGAATGCTCGTTGAGTGTGTGATTTGGAAATATCTATCCCGAAAAATAAAGCACCTTGTGTAACAAAAACAGCTAACGCTTCCGCGTTTTATTTATTGCACTCGATGCGAAGGAAAATCCCCAACCGCCCAGAACCGCCAAAGCGGGGGAAAGGGAGAGAACAGGTGAGAAAGGGAAAGCGTCGCTAGCGTCACAGGTCAACCAGGGAGACAAAATAACACAAAGCAAAAAGCTACTCTGCCGAGGCCCAACGATTGGCCTCGGTCAGAGGTCACGTGAGTTTTTCCCAACAATAGAAATATACTACACGTTCATCCCCCTGGTCAAAGTGTCCGGTTATGCGCTGTGTCTGGCAAGCAGTTTGCGTCATTCGGGCTTCATTTTGAGGATTTTATCCGTTTCTAAGGTATGTAGTTGATGTGTCAAGCATTACCGTTGTTTCTACGTCATTTTTCATATTTTTACACCTGCTCATAGGCAATACGACTGCTGATGGAGGGAGAGCGAGATGAGCTGTTAGAATGTTACCGCCCCGCGCTGTGAGCAGCGGTATCTAATGTATTTTGACGACCACTCACACTAACATGCTTCTGTTCCAGCATCTTTTGAAATTCTATTTCTTGAAGGTCATGCTTGTTCGACGCGGCTGGCATAGATGCGTCGGCATTTGTCAGCAGTTGGTCAAAACGGAATCTCACTGAAGTTGGATGGCCTTATTTTCACGCAAGAAACGGAAGCTGAACGGGCTATCGCGAATCACCTAAGAAACACAGAAGAGCATGACAGAACTCAGTGCTTCAGGTCTTAAAGTTCTTTTCTATTTTTTTTTCGCCAAGACTGTTCAGACATTGGGGACACATCCCTACAAAGTTACTCATGTATTGACTTACGCTGTGCGTGTTGGTGATGGACAGTATGCTTTCAAAACATGTAAGTGCTGAATCAAGTTTCTACTCTTATTGTTTCAATGTCTAGCTAGCGGTTTTCAACTCCTTGGTGAATATTCACACTTCTAAAATTTGAAAGATATAAAAACATCTGAAATAACTTTCAACTTTATATCTGCCACTTGTAATATTTTCACATCTATTGTATTGTTATACATGTAAGAACAAATGTTCATGCAGAACGGCATGAAGTGAAGTGTAATTTCCTTTTAGAGCTAAAACATGCTTTCTGCTCCATTTCGTTCCCATTGACATTTACTGTGATTTCTCATCGAAGCCCGCTAAACTCCTTTCAATATGGTATTTGTCCAAGATCGTCGATTGGGAATGGGAAATTTTGGTCGCTTTCAATGAGAATTGTAAATGCGATATCCAATTAAACCGAATGATATTTTTTGGGCTATTTTGAATTGGACTATTTCCAGCAGTACGGCAGCTATATGCTGTACAGTATACAACTATTAAAGCTGCCTTACTGCTGAAGATACTCAGATTCAAAATCGCCCAGAAATCTTCTTCTGTTAAAGTGGATGTTGCATTCACAATTATCATTGAAAGTGACCAAACAACACCAACTTCGTTTTGAGATGGAGAGTGGGGAGGTTACTCTACCCCATTTCTGGTGGGGACGTGGGGAATAAAATAATGGGCCCCTTCACAATAACGATCGAAGTCCGATGGTGTTCAGAAATGTCAAAAGAGCTTTGAGCGCATATCGTTGCTGGGCTGGATTGGGCCAGGGACCAAGCAATTTCGATAGGGAGAAGGGGCGAGAGTCCAGCTGGCTAAGAGACTGGGAGAGTGCGGTTCGGGAAGGTTGAAAGTGAGGGCAATGAAGAAGAATGTGCTCGAGATCCTCAAGACTATCACAGTGGCAGCAGATGTGAGAGTCAACTTGTTTCAAGTGGTAACGTCACTGAGCACTAAAGGCCACATCGAGTCGCATTCGGTGGATTAATGCAGCATCTTGACGAGAGGTGTTTCGTGGCATGCGGAAAGCGAGCGTTGGATCAACTCTGCTCAACATGAATGGGGGAGAGTGTCGGTTGTCCATTTCCGGGAAGCCAGGGGTGTCACGAGGCGTCGCAGAATGGAACGGCGGTCTCCTCTCAGCAGAACAATACTGGTCCGTTTCCGATACGAGAGTGCTGCGTCTGCGGCGCTGTCTGCCTGCTCGTTCCCCACGACACCACAATGGGCTGGAACCCACTGGAGAACTAGCCTGTGGCCTGCTGCGTAGACAGTGTGGTCAGCCATTAACACATCTGTGACTAGGGGTGCGGATGGGCCTCGTATGCCGGAATTTTCAATAGCTTGAAGTGATCAAAATCTCGCATTCGCAATCGACGATCTTCGAAAAATACCATATTGACGACATGCTATAAGCTTATACAATGCTATAATGCTGCACATGTACATTACTGAAACGTTGCAAAATTTACGTTGACAGTACATCACAGATGCACACGTTGATGTGACGTTTACAATGGACGTTGCGGCAATGTTGCAAATAAATGTTGCGGATAACGTTGAAGTGGCGGACATTAGCAACATCTGAGCAATGTTACAAGCTGACATTTAGGCAACGTTGCTGCAATTTTTTGTGCTACCTGGGTATGATCGAAAAGGGTGTAACAGCTCAAGTTACCACCACAACATCAGGGAGCTGTAAGCAGGCATTCCTTTGTGAAGGATGCAGTGTGTCGCATCGAGAAGCGATCAACTGAGAGATTTGCTGAGTGGCGATGGATGACATTCGTCTCCACATTGTAACAAAATGCTGTAATTTTAACGGGCGCTTACCTTTAGACGGATATAACAACCAAAACGACGCGGAACGGATCGCCACATTGCGGCCTGTCCGCGCGTCTCTGCAGCCGAGACTGGTCGAAACGCTTTCAAATCAAGATGGCTGATTTATGCCAGGTAAGTGTCTATGTTCTTACATTACATTTTATTTAGACGCTCAGCTTCTGAATCAAACAGTCTGTAACAACAGAAGCTCTGTCATTACAGGATTAGGCAATGTAGGAGTAAAATCGCGATAAAATTGAAGCAATCGGCGACGAATTCAACGGGTGTGCAGATATTTATTGTACTATATCGTTGTGAAATGTTCACGGAATGGGATGGGACTTTCTTCCTTTCAAGAGCTCACCGTATTGGCGTGACTACGTGTATTTGCACTTGCAGAAATGTCTGTCCTGTGCGTCCACATATTTATGCTCTTCGGTTTCCTTGGCTGTGGCGATTTGTGAGGTTTTCAGGTTGAAACTTCCTTGTATTTTCAGATCCCTTGTTGGATGTGTTCATCACTATGGACACATTGGACAAGGAAAATGCCATATACTGTCATGTTTCACGGTCGTATGAGATGCTAACGTATTTGCACCGATATTTGCAGTCCAACAGTACATCAAGGCACAAACGCGGACCGATCTGTTCTCAGAAAGTTGGAAGTTTGGTCCTATGCTTTCGTCAGCTGTGAAATAGGTATGTTTGAACCGCTTGCGCATGCCATACGAAGTGTTCTTACTCCATTCCTTCAGAATCTTCACTAAAGTAGCATCACGTGTACAGCAGCCATTTTGTGTATTTTGAGTAAGATAATTTTGAATGTTGGTTCAGCTCTTGTGTTTGAGCTACAAACAATGTGTTCTTCATCCACAGTATTAAAACAGTGTTAAAGCAGCACATTGAAGCAGTTACATACGTACACCAGCAGCACTTCTTTTTCTGTGTTTTTTTTTTGTGGGGGGGGGGACAAGGTAAATCCTTCGCCTGTAGTGCTTCGGCTATAAATGAGACGTTCTTCTTCCAGAGCAGCCAGGGTTAAATTCAAGCAGCGTCATTCCTACAACTGCGGCACAGTGTTTGTGTCTTTCTCAGTACGCTATCCAAATCCCATCTGAATCATCATGCAAATCTATCGTCTCATATTACGTGTCTTTCTTCCAGGGTCTTCAAGGGTAACGTTCAAGGACCGTCGTGTGTACAACAGCATATTTTGCTGGTTTGAAAGACGTTTTCAGCCTGTGTCGCTATTGCTCTGACACTATATATGTATAACGTCATTCCTGTGTGTTTTATGCGCCAATGTTGATGTGGTGTGCAGTAGTATAGTGACCACGCAAATTCTTACCTAACTCGTGCTCAATAGTTTTCTTCTTACTTACAGATAAATCTGTCGTGCGCGTGCCCTTCCTGTAGGTACGTTCTTGATCGAAGAAAGATTGCAACCAAAACAATTGAACTGGACAACTACTTTCATTATTTTTCAACTGAATGGTATTCCTATCACAACCCACGGCACACTGCATACCCACTTTGTATGTACGACGGATCAGACTCATTGTCTTGTGCAACGCATTTTGGCATGTTCTCGTCCATGCATGGTGGATGCATGACAATGCACTCTAAGAAAAAAAAGGAGTAAAATGGGGACTAATTGCAGCTTCTACTCCCCTAGTCTGCAATTACTCCCCATTTTAGTCCCCTAACCCAACATTTAGTCCCGACATTTACTCCCCAGGACTGCAAATTGTCATTAAACTTCGTGAATGGTCTCCTGAGTGCAACAGTCTACGTAAATATGTGCCCTTGGTCAATTTGAACGACATAAGGCTGTATACTCACACAACGGTGCAATTTTCCAGCCACACAGAGTAAGAAACAGTTAGCGCATCTTTCTTCGCAAATTGTGCCGTAGTATGGCGCAAGATTTTATATCACTCGATATATCACCGTTGACGGTTTGCTTCAAAGTATTTTCATGCATGCGCACCAATTATGTACCTGGGACCCTTACAACAGCGCGTGAAATGCGGTCTTCACTCTGTGACATTCATTTACTCCCGTGCATTTACTCCCGAAAGGGACTATTTTTTGTGGCAATGCAATTACTCCCCAAAAGGAGTAAAAGTACTCCTTTTTTTTTTCTCATAGTGTGGAGATCCAGGATGGAGAGAAACAAATACCGTTGTCGCCCGCTGTATGAAATAGATGTGGGTATGTACGGTGAATCCTAGACAGCTATACTGCATCCTGTTGTCTAGCAACTCTCCGTATTCGGACATTTTTCTTGTGGAATGTTCAGAATGCTTTACTGTTCGGACCCACGTCTGTTTCGAAATGGTTAATTTACGATTATTTAAAATATGGGGATGTTTTGTGGAAATGAAGGGTGGTTTCAGACACAGTTCGATATGGACTTCCAGAATATTGTTACAGTGTCAAGAACTCAAGGTATCCCCGGAGCTGTCCTTTAAGCGTACACTCTAAATCTTTTCACACCTTTAAAGGTGTAACAACGTGCATGGCGCACGCCTTTTTAGGTGTAATTTTGATAACATCATAATGGAGCACGGTTTCGCACAAATTTTCTTTACTCGAGTGTTGTCTGTCTTCCAAAAATTCAGTCTTGCAACATCTCAACATTGTTCAACAGTATTGTAGACACTTGCGCGTGCTCGATTATCGATAGCGATGCATATATGCATTAGCTCGTACCTACGATATCCAAGACATAATGACAGCAAGATTTGCACTGACACTTTAGTAATGCTTTCCAAATTTTGTAAAATATCATCCTGGAGATGCAATGTTACGCAACCAGGTTGAATGTTCATAGCGCACACCTTTAAAGGTGTGAAAAAGTTTACAGTGTACGTCGTGCAAAATTTCAAAATTGCGGGAACGGAAAATTTTACTTGGGGGGGGGGGGGGGGATACACATCTATTAGAAGGAAGGAAGGAAGTCTTATTTGCTCGTGACTGAAACAAGTCTTGTAGCTGTGTTCTCCTTGCCATACTTTCAGTGACAATGAAACTTTCCTCAGTTAGTGGTTGCTCGTGCCGCTAACAGACAGCGAGAAAATGGCTCAACTACTCTGCTTCGTTTTTCTTTAAGTAGCGAGTGCGATGACAATTCCCGGTCTCCCGTATTCCAATGGCAGGAGGTAAGTGTGAGGCTATACTTACTCTGATGTGTGGGTACTCTGCGCACCATCCAAAAGCGTCGACACCGATGCACATCACATCGCCGTCTACAGGAACCGTTGCTGCAGAGAATGACGTCTCATTTAGTTCGTCGCCGTTCGGGGACACAGTGCTCGAAGGGAAAGTGTGGAACTCATGATGGCGTTTCTTTTTCGTGGCTGACGTCTCTCAGAGCAAGACACTTTGTTTTTTATCTGCTCTCAAGTTTGAAATGTGCTACCAACATGCTCACGCTTATAGTTTTGCGACAGAATATACGACGAAAACAAGCTAGCTTCCTAGCCATAATAACACAAATGAAAAATCTAAAATATTTCAACGTTACTGATGAAATTATGCCATTACATATTGGCTGTCATGACAGGTGACGCCGCATTGGAAGTACTATATATGTGAAGCTCGTAACTTCGAAACTGTCCCGGAGTATTATGCTGTTTACATAAAGGCCAGGAACTGCAAAGAACTGCCAGGAATTGAGAGAGCTTTCGTAATTGTCATATGGACCTCCGCCCCCCCCCCCCCCCACATGTGTACTGTTTTTCCCACCTCGGATTTTGGCGATTTGCGTGTGCCAGCGTGGCAAGGGGGGGAGGGGGCTATCCCCTACATGGCTACGCAACCGCTCGCTGGTAACTAAGTTTATCTTTCGTTACGAAACGGGTCGATGTGGTTCACAGCTATGAACTATTTCTGACAACAAATTTTACGTGGTCGCACTTAACTTCATAGGCTCGGCTTCACGACTGCTGGTTGACTTTGAACCGAAATTAAGGGTCGCTAAAACTTGTAGTGAACATACAATTATTTTTTTTGCAATGTTAGTGACATAATGAATGTTTAAGTGACTAAAACTACTCCTGGTGAAGCAGAGTTAAGAATTATATTCAAGTTGAGGGAGAGCTGATCTCGGTTCAGATGTTAATCAGGGTTGGTGGAACCGGGCCATAGACATTGGTTGCCAACGGTTAAGCGCTTGTTTTTAGGATGGGATAGTGTAGGATATGGGATATGCGCCAACTGTCTCTGCTGCAAATATGATGATGGTGATTGAACGAAGTTCAATAACTAACACACACACACACACACACACACACATAAATGGGATGATGATGTGGCGGGTCATTCACCACCGTTAAACCTCGTTAAACTGTGTTAAACAAACTTTGTTAAGGAATGTGCTAAACCGTGTTCTACTACGTGTAACATATGGAAAGTTATCATGCTGGGTTCAGAAATATGCGAAGACCACATTCAGACAATGCATCTCTCTTTACTTTTGGGAGGTTAAGATAATGGATGGCATCCCCACGCAGACTGCAAAACATCGCAATTGGCTTCGCAAACCTTATTTTTCTTGTTATCATTTAAGTCGCAAGGTGGCTTCTGCGGCGTCTACGACTCAACGCCGCTTTCACTCCTGTGTCCCGGGTTAAGATGGGTTACAGTAGCACGGCGCTGTACCCGGCTTGCCACACCCCAGCAACTTTTCCCCATATCATCGGGGGCTGTGACAGGTACACATGTAAACGCCGGGGTTTCGTCGCCAACATGAGCTCGTTGACAATCGACCATTCAGCCTGTCCAAAGTGCATGCCCCACGGAGCATAGGTGGGGAGTAACGCGTTACAAAGTAGTGCGTTACCGGTAACGCGTTACATTCGAGTAGTGAAATATGGTAACGCATTACATTTGGGAGAAAAGTAATGAGTAACGTAACGTCATTACATTTTTAATAACTAACGCATAACGGCGTTGTGCGTTACCGCGTGTTCGGGAACATTGCTAAATCGTCTAAACTTGAAAGCTTGAGCGAGGACCGTGCCTGCAGAATCCGGGGATTTTTTTCTATTAATCTTCAACAATAAAAAGAAGGTTACATCGGCACCCACGAAGAACGCAAAAGAAGGATTATTGACCTACCCTGGTTGAGATGTCACCTTTGTCTATCACCTCTATTTTTCACCCCCTCTGGTATTTTTCAGACGAATGGGTCAAAAGCGACAGAAAAATAGCCTCTACCCTCTGAACAAGTAACAAAGTACCAAGGGATTGGCTGTTTGGATTTGTACTGTGTGAGATAAAAGGTCACTGTCTCTATCAACCTTGACAAGGATCACTCACTGGTAATTAGGCATCCTCTCAGCCAAACGGGCGCAGCTCACATATGAAAATTTTGAACATCAACTACTTCTGCGTTGCAATAAATCGTACATGTACGTAAGTTGTGTTCATGCGTGACCCTTGTTTGTGCCCAACATTGCTTGTATTGATTTGCGGAATGCACTTATGTGACTCAACCTAGAAAGGGTACATATTATAAGGACAACTGGTGAAGTAATGCAAAAGTAACGGCATTACTTATCAGAAGTAACGGCGTTAGTAACGCGTTACCTACTACCGCAACAGTAACGAATACTGTAACGCGTTACTTTTTTGAAAAAAGTAGTGAGTAACGGTAGTGCACTACAGAATAAAAGTAACTTCCCCACCTATGCCACGGAGCTCCCCTGCGCATCAGTGCCGGGCTCTTCGCCCCCCTTTTAGCTTTTCTGCAGGCTACTGGCCTTCTCGAGAGCTCTAAAAAGAACTCCGACCTGTCTTCACTTCGCGCTCACCATTAATTCATCCTATTGTAACAACGACGAGGGTGGCGGGCCCATGCCACCACGCGCGGCCATTCCCATTGTACCATTCTCACCCTGCTCATTAAGCGGATCCATCATCGTGACGCTGCGCTGCCTTACAAAATTACCCACTCCGATGTGCGGTAGGGTCTTGTGGCTACCACGGGAAAACATCCCGTGTCATCGTCACTTCTCCATCATTTATTGTTGTTGTTCTCGTTCTTGGAGCGTGCGCGTCCCGACATCAACGTGCTGGCTGAGATAACACACAGATAACGCACTGATTACAAGATTCAGAAACGGGACCCACTGGAATTCACTTGGCTCTGTCCCTGCTCAGGCCGCTACACAACGTGTGCAAGAAGAATGAAATACGTGCTCTTGGACGGTAACGGTACTGGAGCTGTCACATGACCAGTAGTTCGGCAGAAACCCATGGGAGGCGATTCAGTCGCGTGCTGTCGAGGCGCGAGTGGCACCAACTATTGGCAGCAACACCGGCGATTACTCCCGTCAGCCTCTCCTCTGCACACCACTCATTGTAGAATGGTGCGTTTGATCGAAACAGTCTCTGGCGTCAGCTTCATGGACAAGTGATCTCAGCACCATTCCCCAACTACTTTTAAGATATCAGAACGTCTGATATGTGCTGAACGATAAGCGCGACACGAAATTACATACCGTTTCTTTCTTTCTTTTTTTTTTTCAGTGAAAGAGAAGGCCATAAAGAAAACGGCAAAATTATCTCTTAACAGGGAACCTTGCGCGTTGAGCATCCTGGTGTCTTGTGTCGCTTTTATTGATTTCCATTTCGGTACAACCGTTGCTTGTTGAACAGGCGATGCAGCTGAACAGAGCAAACAATGCCATACTCCAGTGAACATAGAGCTGATATGGTACTGCGCTCAGGTGCAACAGATGCCAGCTTGGGAATGCCTTCACCGCTTTTTTTTATTGAATAAAAAAAACGGTGAAGACATTCCAAAGCTGGCATCCAGGTACGAGACCAAGCCCTGCGATAACGCTGGGGCACTATCAGAGCTTAAAAGAAATCGGAAAGTCCACGAAGAAACGTCACAGGTCGGTCCCACTGCAAGAAGATGTTCGCACTGACATGCTGGCATTTATTGCTCAGACCCACATGCTAGCGTGTGCGAGGCGAGCAGGGAAACCGGAATACCATTATCGACTCTTCGGGACTACTAAAAGAAGCCATGTATAACCATACCATGTACAACTTCACCAACAGTTGGAACAAAGGGATCTCCAAAGCAGAGTGGATTTCTTTAACAGGCTTTTGCTAAATTCGGTGAAAACAGGAGTTTCTCAGAACAGTAGCAGTGGATCAGCTGAAGAAGCCGGCAAGTCACACAGTCATCTGGACACCATTAATTAGCAATTAGAGCAATTTGGAACCCCCCACAATAATTAGGATCATTCAGGGAGTCATTACACTAATTGGGGACCATCTAAGACGTGTCCAGACCACTGTGTGAGTTGCCGGCTACTTGAGCTGAAAAAAATAAAAAAAAGGTAGAAAAGAAAATAAAAAGATAGAAATAGAGTGCAGAGAAACAATTTATTCGAAAATCAACGATGCCGCGGCGAAGAAACGGCTCCGGGGTGACCAGCGCTTGTTGACGTCGGGTAGTTGCAGAGATCGACGACAGGTGGCCACTTAGTTGCAAGGCATCACACCAGATGGCGCCACCATCATAGCTCTAGAGGAGAAAGACAGAGAACAAGATACTAGCGGCAGGTAAAAATTGCAGCACTGCTAAACAAGTCTAGGCATGCGAGAGAAAAGGTCTAACCGCTACTGCTAAAACAGCACGGAGAAAACAGTACACATTGGGGAAAAAGGCTTACGGGGACGATCGCTTAGGTCTAACCTCAACGTCACAACACTATGCAGCTAACACAAGGCGGGAACCACTGGGCACACATCGCTAAACATGCGTCAACACGAACAAAAGGCTTGCTCACCGCAAAACAAGTCTAAACATGCGAGAAAAGGCTTAACACGAACGCGGTCAAATCACTCGTTGGTCACCGCTAAACAGGGCAAACATACGAGGAAAAAGGCTTACGAGGGCGATCGCTTAGGCCTAACCTCAACACTACACAGCTAACACAAGGCGGGAACCACTGGGCACACATCGCTAAACATGCGTCAACAGCCTTGCTCACCGCAAAACAAGTCTAAACATGCGAGAAAAGGCTTAACACGAGCGCGGTCAAATCACTCGTTGGTCACCGCTAAACACGGCAAACATACGAGAAAAGGAGCGCGTCAAATCACTCACCTTTTCCCCCGCGGCAACTTCCAGGCAGAAACTGAGCGTGCGCGGGGAACACACGTCTGCTCTGTACGACAGCCAGCCAGAAACTGAGCGAGCGCAGGGAGTGCACGTCTGCTTTCCACGGCAGCCAGAGAGAAACTGACTGAGGCGACGCGCAGCGGCAGCTATGGATGCGCGCGCGCCCTCTGCTCCACCCGTCCGCGCATGCGCGCGCGCGCTCCTAGCTCCCTCTGCGCCGCCCGCGGGTGTTTTCGATTTCGGCTCTCCGCTGCGCGCGCTCCTAGCGGCGACTTGTGGCTTTTGAGTTTCGGTTTCACTCTCAGTTCTTTGCGCGCGCGCGTTTATCTGTATAAAGGCAGCGCGCACCGCGCTCGCGTCATCATTCTGACCGATACGTGGAAAACGCCATGTGTGGTTTATTCTCCTGCGTTTCTCGTCGTCGCAAGGAAAAGACAAAAAACGAAGAACTTCGCGAATTTATTCGCGGCATCGTGGAGGAAGCCTTTCAAGTCCACCGCCTGGAATGGTTGCAAGCGCGTGAAGAAATGTGTCAGGACAAGATGAAGACGCTCGACCGCATCTTAGCGGCGGACAGACTGGCGAAAAAGAAGTCCAACTTTAGCCTGGATAATTTGTATTGGGAACGCAGTTCCGATGTAGAGGACGACGACGACGACCGACGTGTAAATAAAAGCGATGCATTTCTCTTCGAGTCTCAGTCTCTTCTTTCTCTTCGTGAAACGTGTATGCACGCAACATGTCTTCCCCCGAACCTTTTCGTTTCCGTCATCCTTTTCGCTGTATCTTAAGCGGCCCCTCCATGTGCGGCAAATCTACGTTCGTTGCTAACGTGCTGAGGAACCTGAACGACGAGGTGGACAAGCCTCCGTCACAAATATTCTACGTGCAGAAATATGCTTCGCCAAGCATGCAGGACGAATTCGGGAACTCAGTAAAATTTACCAAGGAGCTACCGCGAGAGTGGGACACGTCGCGCGCTACGCTGATCGTCGTCGACGATCACATGACCGACGCCGGTTCCTTGAAGGAGGTGACCGATCTTTTCATTCGGGGTTCTCACCACGCCAACGCGTCGATCTTCTTACTCATTCAAAACATCTTTTTCGACAGTAGCCATTTTAGAACAATATCCTACAACGCCAGTTACGTCGTCCTGTGGCGCACCGTGCGCAGCGTGCACCAGATGGAACATTTCGGCCAACAGCTATTTGGCATATTTGGCGCATATAAACAAGCGATGTCGTCACCCCACGCATATTTACTCGTGGATCTTCACAACTATACGCACGAGGATCACAGGTTGCGTAGCAATATCTTTCTGGGCGAACGTCAATATATCTATGCTCCGAAATGAATCTCCGCCCTCACCTCACTTTACTCAAAGTACTCTCCACTCTACCCCCTCCACGCCGTCGCGACGTCTTGAGACGTTCGTCCTCGTCCGACATGACACACCTCTCCGAAATTTGCCTCAATGTATTGAACGGAAAGGTGGCTCTTGCTCCAGATACGTTCGCGCGTTTGAAGAAGCACAAACGCTTTTTACGACGGCTCGCCTACAAAAAGATTCACCAGAATCCGCAACGTTTGAAGCGCTATCTGTCTCAGCAGCTAGGACAGGGCGTTCTTTCGTCGGTGGTTCCTCTCCTGCTTTCCGCCGTGTTGAACCTTTTCGCCAATGGCCAAGAGAATTGAAGTGACCACCTCCTCCATCGGAAACATTCTTTCCTCGAAGGAGAATGACAACGTCAAAGTGAAACTCATACTGCAAGCACTGTATCGCATACTCAAGCAGTACGGATTTGACCCCTACGACAATAAAAACAAGGCGTCCGACGCTACAAATGACTTTGACTATTCGCTCCTCTCTCCAGAGGTGGACGAAGAGGAAGCGGAAAGGGTCGTCTCGGAATTAAAGAAGGTTCTTTCCTGGGATCGCGAGGGTTGTGTCTCCGTGTCGGGCAAGCCCATCAGACACTCCTCCGTTTACGAACTCGTCAAATATTTGTTGCAACGTAAGACGGGAAAGAAACCTTCCTGGTTCCCCAAAGTCTCGAAACTATTGCGTCTGATTTCTCTACCCAAATCTCGCGAGCCTCAACAGCAGCAGCAGCAGCAGCAGGCCTCCATTGCGTGGACGACTTATGGAGGGATATGAGAAACCAGAGGGTGGTTTGAGGTGTGTGGAACGCTATAGAAAAGCGCATCACTTGAGCAAAAAGAAGGCTCTCGCCATTCTCAGAAAGCTGGATGCCTACACGCTACACCATCCGGTCAGAAGAAAGTTTAATAGGAGGCGCATCATCGCGCTCAAGATCAACGACGTGTGGCAAATGGATCTCGCCGATTTTTCAAAATACAAGATATTCAACGGTGGCTACCGCTACATTCTCGTGGCAATCGATTCCCTCTCCCGCTTTCTGCGCACCCTCCCACTAAAGACGAAGCGCCCCGCCGAAATGAAAAGGGCCATGATAAGACTTTTTCTGGGAGGTAACGTACCTACACGCATCTTTTGCGACAGAGGCGGGGAATTCTACAGCAAGACCTTCAAGGAGTATCTCTCACGAAAGAAGGTACACATGTATTCGACCTTCTCTCCAGTAATCAAAGCATCACAGGCAGAACGCGTCATACGCACTTTACGCGACAGAATATTCCGTTATTTTAGACTAACGGGAAAATACCACTTCGTTTCCGCGCTTCCCAAGATCGTGCGCGACTACAACAACACCAAACACAGGACTTTGGGCATCAGCCCGTCCGAAGTCACGCCCGAAAACGAATTGGAGCTGTTCAGTAAGATAAATGGGAAGCCCGTCGTACCCTCCGTGAAAAAGAAGCTCAAACTGGGGGATAAAGTGAGGGTCCTACTACGCAGAAAAGGTTTTCATAAGAGCTCGGAAGGGAGTTGGTCGCCTCAGATTTTCACCATCTCCCGCCTGAGAGACACCTCTCCTCCCGTCGTACACCTGGAAGATTGCCGGGGTAAGGAAGTGGACGGATCTTTCTACCCGGAGGAGGTACTCGTCGTAACCCGAGACGCCAATCAGCCTTGGCCAGTAACGAAAGTGCTGAGAAAGAAGCAAGTGAACGATCAGAGCTTCTCCTTGGTTCGCTGGTTCGGTTACAACAAAGAACACGACAGTTGGGTTCCGAGCAGCGACGTGGTCAAGATTGGGAAATGATGTCAGACATCTACGTCCACCTGCTCTCGAACGCCAGCATGGATAAGTTTCCTTCGAATAAACTCAATGCCTTCACGGTAGCTTTCGATAGTCCGCTTCAGCTCTCGAATCGGTATAAAGTCGGTCTGATGGATCTCAGCATAAGTAACGATTTTTTAAATATCGGGTACGAAAGGCAAGATGCGAAAATCGAGGTTTCTTTCGAGGACGCGATGGAAGCCAGCAGAACTTTTCGTGTCACCTCGGATCTCGAGAGGGATTTGGGAAAAGCCCTTTCTCGAATTCAACGTTTCTTTCGCGTACAATAAATCGCGATACGACTTCGTCTTACCCGTGGAAGTGAAAGCCGTGGAATTGGACCCTCGGCTCGCACAGGCGCTCGCACAGACGCCTCGCTAGCGTCTCGCGAAGCAGGTCGTGCGGTGAAACCTCCCAAATTGAGCGAACGCGAAGCCACCTCCATCTTATTGGAGCACGCCGCACCCGTCGCTTTCGGCGACGTCACTCTGAATTCGGAAACCACGTCCCTACGGAACACACTCAACAAGTATTTCCAGACGCACTAGCTGGACGCCTCGCTAGAATTCGCGGATAACGTCTACTCTCTGAAAACACCGAAAGGGTTGCAAGTACCGGAACCCTTTGTCAAGCTGCTACATCTCACACCCGTCGAGGGACTCGAAGAAACGCTACGCGTCTCTCTCCCCGTAGCGCGCCAATTTTCTTTCACGATCAAGACGAAAATTCCTCGATCTTTGCAAGTACATCTGCCTCCCGGCTATTATGCGACACCGCAAGCACTTCTAAATGCGATTAACCAGCGCGTAGGCGAACGCGCGCGCTTCAGCTTCGACGGAACCGAACAGAAATGTAAAATTCGGCTTTCCGAGGGCACCTCCACCCTAAGACTTTCCTTGTACCTGGCCGAGCTTTTGGGCTTCGAATCGTGTACCGTGTTTACGGGGGAGGAGGAGGATGCCACGAGCTGAGTCGAGGTACTCCTGGAACCCCCGTTTCACAACATAATCGTCTACGCGGATATCGTGGAACCCACGTACGCGGGGGGCGGGAAAAAACTGATATTAAAAATACTACCCTTTTATTACGAGAAAGACAAGCACGTCGTCACCTACACGTTAGATAACATCCAGTATTTTAACCTGTCTCAATTCGAAATTCCCTCAGTGACGATCGTTCTCGCGGACGAAACGGGAAGACGTTTGCCGTTGCGGTCCAAAGGCAGAACCAATCTAATGTTGCATTTCAAATATGTACCGTAATTCCCCCAAAATAATTCCCATGTACACGGGACCCCTTTTCCAACGAGGGGGCAGTGTGTTGAGCAACATATCCAAGTTTATCGTTCCCATCTGGCAGCAAATAAAACCGATCGCCAAGAGAACCTTGAAGCGCTTGGCGCGGAATTTGGCCGATGGCGAAGGAATATCGCGCGCAGTAAAAAAGACGGCCATAGCAACGGGGAGAGACGAGCTGGATTCCATGGAGGGCTCTGGAAACAACAATGGGAAGAAACGCTGCAAAGGACAACAAAAGGCGCCGACGCAGGACGCACCTGCAGATATCTTTGGTACGCCGTGAAGGTCACACATCCGCTGCGCGCGCTCCGTCATGACGTCAACGAAAGGAAAAATACAGACGCCGATCTGTCTAACGAGTGATGTGATGATATTCGAACCCCCTTCCATTCAATACGGCGTGGAAGATACTTCGTACCAACTCTTTTATCCTGTCAACGGAGTAAATAATTCCGTGATCGAATTTTCTATTCAAAATTTGCAAAGGGCACACTTGGATCTGTACGGCAGTTTCGTGTCTTTGACCGTGCGCATTGTTCGCGACGACGGGGAAGAAATGGATTAGAAAGATGTCGTTTTCCCAACAAACCACCTGTTGAGCGGCATGTTTAAGACGGTCACCGCTTATGCGAAGAACAAGCTCGTCAGTTCCAACGAGTTGTACGCCTACAGGAGTATTTTGGACGTCGTGCTTCATTCCACGCCCATGGCTCTAGAAACAGTGCACGCGACTGGACTCTATGTCGAGGACGACGAACATTTACAGGACGATTACGACGTCTCGTCTCGCGGTCCGAAACAATGTTACGAAGCGACGAAGGGTGGAAAATACTTTAACCTGGTCGGACAGATCAATACCGACCTGCTTCAACAGCCGCGCCTGATGGTACCTGCCGTCGAAATTCGTGTCGTTTTCCTATTAAACAACGACGAATTTAAACTCGTATCAGTCCCCAAAGACAAGAAAACGTACAATTACAAGGTGGACATTAAAGAAATGATGTTAGACTTGAAACTGGTGACGCTGGCACCTTCCCTGTTTTTGGAATACGAGCGGTGGCTTCAGACCACGCCGGCCATCTACGTGTTACGCGGATTGGAAACCAAGGTGCGGAGCTTGAGTGCCGGGAGCTTGGACGCTCACTTTGAAAACGTTTACCCCGAAAGGGTGCCTTCCAAATTATGCGTCGCCCTGCTCGCCACGTCCGACTTTCTCGGCGACATCCAATCAAACCCCTACAAATTCCGTCATTACGACCTGTCTCATTCGATGCTCTCCGTGGACGGCCAGCAAGTGCGAGCCGAGTACGACTTTCAGAACGACCTCGTCAAAATTCCCTACTTTAACTTAACAAGAACTGGGAGAGAAACATTTCAAGTATAGCTACGAGCGATTTAAAACGAACGGGTTCCTTCTCTACTTCAACTTGGACGTGGACAAGTGTTCTTCTCCTTCGCATTTGAACGAGTGGCGAAAAGGAAACGTTCGCCTGCAATTACGCTTCGCTAAAGCCCTTCCACACGCGGTCACCGTCCTCTTGATTTCAGCTCATGTGCGTCGACAAGGACCGTACAGTCACCTTCCCATAGAAAAGATGTATGAGAGCGACATCTTGGAACTCGTGTCCCTGAACCCACTCGCTTCCTCCATGCTGAGAGGCATTTGCGCTTCCGACGAAGCCTTCGTTTTACGCAAGCCCGGCTATTTAATCATCAATACGGAAGAGCGAAGAAAGCGCGGACAGCACTGGGTGCTCTACCTGAAAAACTACGACGGGTCTGCCATGTTTTTCGACAGCTACGGACTTCCCCCCATTTATTTCTCCTTACACATGAATTAGGCTCCAGCTTTGGTTTCGTAGCCGGGAAGGCAGCCCAAATACGGACGAAGGCTCGAGTCTAACCAATGGCTGGGGTTTCTTGACCAGAGTCCACCGCAGCGACAGGTAGTCAGTTGATCGCCGATTCGCAAAAAGAAGGTCTTCGGAGGAGGTTTGAAGGTTAGGACCAGGGTAGATCTCCCGTCAGTAGCCATTCGTAATCTGCAACGAAAGGAGTGTGAGAAACGCGTGTTTTTATATCACAAACACACACGTACAATCTTTTTCAGTCACAGAGTGACACTGATGGTCCATCTTCTCCATCTTCCTTCAATAGTCGAAGTCCTTCGCAACGTACGTCGAACGGTACCGTCCGACAGCCGAGAAACGGGCGAATCAATCGGTCCGTCCAATGCTTTTGCTCTGAAAAAATGTGAACGATTATAGAGCGTATTAAAAAATAACGAGGAAGCGTACCTTTGGACCACAATCCACCGCAATTGGTGCAGAAGAAGCGGGCGCTGCCAATCTCCCGAAATATGTGAGGCGGGAAAAAACCGACTTCACGCGCAGCAAAAGTGTTGTACACTGGAAACGAAACTCTTCAAACATTTCGGCGATGATGACGTCATGGGTATTACTTACGAGGATCTACCAAGCTGATCATGATGGAATGACGATCGAACGTTCGCTTCGTCATTTATAGTAAAGCTTTGCCTCTCACTCTCTATGACGTCATTGAACGTGTTCGGACATGTTTGGACACGAGCGGCGAAGTCGCCCCTGGACACACTCGTTCCTCTCTTTCTCTCTATAACGTCATTGAACATGTCTGAACATGCTTGGACGTGTTTGGACATGTTGTGACGTCACTCAACATGTCTGAACATGTTTGGACGTGTTTGAACATGTTGTGACGTGTGTAGACACGAACCCCGCAATACGAAAAACGTCACGCAGTACAAATTAGACTGGTGGTTAGTGTGTCGCGCCCAGTGTAGAAGGATCCTGGGTTCGAATCCCACACTGGGTATTCTCGTCGTCATTTACGAGTCGCCCCAGAGTGTTAGCTAGAAATTAGTGTAATGTTTTATTCAACGTCGATGGTATCATTGTCATATGCGACATGGCAAAAAGGCGCGAAAGACGGAAGGCGGGGTGGTCAAAGTACAGACGACACCGTCGCAATGCGAGGAGGAGGAGAGCGGTGTAGCGACTATAAAAGGTACGCTGGTTCTACGACGATTGGCAGGAAGCCCACGAGGGGCATCCATCCACGACACGAGACGTTTCGCGGAGCAAAATGTAAGTTGACCGTCTCTGCTGTGAGAGTGTATTCTATGTATGACATTGTTTTTCAGGAACCAATAGCTGCTGTCACTGCATGACACTGAACACAGGAACTCATCCCATCCTCTCTCATCATCAATCTCAAGCGTTCCTCAACTGAAGGGAAAAGTGAGCATTGTTTCGTGAGGGGGAATCTCGTACTGATTTTGTTTGACCGCAGTGCCGCGCTGTCTCGTATGTCAGTACGACCCCATCGATGCCATGCTCGTGGCCGTAGAAAGAGAGCACGAAGCTAGAATAGACAATCTCGGTAATAGCCCAGTCGTCCTTTCAGATGACGACGACGTCAGAGACAGTAGTCCGCCTTTCGTAATACCTGAAACGGACGACGACGAACCCCTAGATGGACATGACAATGCAGACGAATTGCTCATGTGGGAAGGGGATCAGTCGTATGCAGATTTCATTCCTCTGTCTGGTAGGGTTCGAGATGAATCACCAGATGCAAGCCCAGAATTTCGAAACGAAGCTGAGCCTGTCCAGGGTCGTAGAATCGTTGAATTGAGAGAACACATCGTAGAGAATCATCCCTCCGTCACGGAGAGACGATTCCTTCCTTTTTTGTCACAGATGAGGCATTTGACGGAACGGCTACTAGGTACACGCTTCTCTGTTCCCCGCACGACGACAACGTCGACGATTTGCGACTCTATCTACCGAGCATAGCTCCAGTAATCACGCGCGTCCTCGAAGCTTATCCCATGCCTTTCAAATTTTGTCTGTGCTCGAAGGCGCTCATGGTTAAGGACGGAGCCGACGGGTTGACTTCTCATCTCCTTCACGTGAACCTTCACATGAGAGTCGTTCATAACCGCCAAGAAATCGAAGGCGCGATAAATGCTGCCATCGCAGAGTCCTCGCAACGCGTAGAAAACTATGCGAGAGAAGGGTCTGGTTTCACCTCGAACGACGTCCAATGTGTCGACTTAAAACTAACGCGCTTAAAACCGAAGCGGATTGGATGCACGATCGAGCTTCCTGAAATGTTGAAGAAAAAAACAAAGACTCTCACAAACGTCAAACTTCCACCGAATCACGAAAACGAGTGTTTCAAGTATAGCGTGCTGGCACTCTTGCATCTGTTGAGAAACAAACCAAACGATTATGTCAGATACCACAAATACATGAATCCTTCGAATCCGGAGACGCGCGTAACGTACTGGCCACCCTGCTTCCCAGTCACTTACGAAGACATTGCCCTGTGGGAGAGAAAAAACAAAATCTACGTGTTCGACGAGCAGACGAGTTTGATATCTACCGGGCGGATTCCCTGCACGCTCTATCAGGATAAAGTCCACCTGCTCGAGGTTAGGGAGCATTTCTATGGAATCAGAAAATTTAGCACTTTCATGGGACGAGGAGACTATTTTTATTGTGACAAATGCACGAGCGGTTATAGGACGAGAGGGGCGTTGGAGCAGCACGAACGTTTGTGTCGAGACGTAAACGAAGTAATTCTCGAAATGCCAAAAGCAGGGGAGAGCGTCTCTTTCACCAAGATACAGTACATGCATCCCTACCCCTATTTTGCGGTGTTGGACGCGCAAAGCATACTGGAAAAGGACGCGCTCGTTAAGGACGCCTCGAGTGTGCACAGGATGAGCTCGTATAACATTGTGCTAGTGAGAAGTTGTGATGGGAAAATAATGGACGTAGATGGCTATTTGGGACCCAACGCGGCAGAAAAATGCTTGCTCGCACTAAAGGGATGTAGCGAACAAATCGATAGGCTGAACCGTCTTCCCTCACCGTTGGTCATGAGTATGGAAGACCACTTTCGGCACGCGAGCGCTACGCACTGCGAATTTTGTGGAATCGAATTTAACCGACATACGCGGAAGGTGTCGCATCACGACCACACCCGTTTCGTAGACCCCGGTCCCTCGAATTTTGTTGCGACGCTGTGTGATACGTGTAACCTTACGTGTCGTAACACCAAAGAACTCGTCGTGTGCGCGCACAACCTGCAGTACGATTTGAGCTCCCTTCTCTGCCACATGCACGTTCTAAATCTGGGCGAACCGTGGATCTTAGCTTCGAGCTCGGAAAAGATAAGAGGGTTTAATATTCGAGATCTCTATTTCCGCGATACCACGCAGTTTTTCAACATCTCCTTGTCGAACCTGGTGGAAACTCTGCTCGCCAGCGGAGGCGAGAGCGCGTTTCATTGTACCCGTCAAATGTTTGGTGACCGTTTCCGGCGCCTCCTCAGGAAGGGCATTTATCCGTACACCTTCGTCGACAGTTTCGAAGCGTACAATTTGCCCGCACTACCGCCAAAGGAAGCTTTCAAAAGCGACCTGAACGACCAAGAGATCGCGGACGAGGACTATAAGTACGCCCTCGAGATTTTCGAATTGCTCGAATGTAAGGACCTGGGCGATTACACGCGTCTGTACGTTACGCTCGACACTTGTCAGCTGTGTGACGTCGTGCTATATTTCAGGAGAATTGCACAACAAACGGACAGGATAGATAGCTTACGCACCGTGTCCCTTGCAAGTTACGCGTGGAGCAGCGCTTTCCATCTCCCGACAGGTGGTTTTGAGTGGGTCGATCCTTCGAGGTGGAGCAAGATCGATTTTCTCAACATTCCTCACGATTCGGAAGTGGGTTACGTCTACGTGGTAGACTTGTCATATCCCGAAGAACTGCACGCGCTCACGAGGGATTTTCCCCTGGCACCCGAACACAGGTGTGTGGACGAGAACGAACTCTCCCTCTACCAGCTACACTTGAAAGACGCGTTGGCGCTGAACGCCTCTCCCACAAAGAAACTCTTGCTGACGTGCTACGATAAAGAACGCTACGTCATTCACTATGCATTGCTCGCACTGTACGTGAGGTAGGGCATGAAAACAAAACGTGTTCACAGCATCCTCTCGTTCCGCCAAGACAACTTTTTGCGAACCTTCATGCAGAGAAACGTCGCGTTGAGGAATGCCGCGAGCACGAAATTCGAGCGACTTCTGTACAAAACCATGTCGAACAGCACGTTCGGTAAGTCGATACACAATGTGAGACGCATGAAAAGGTACGCTATAGCCTACGACAAAGAAAGCGCGCTCCGAAAAGCTAGCTCCGTCGACAGTCAGCATTTTCACATTCTGAGTGATAAGTGCATCTTGTACGAGATGAAGCAACGCCGCATCAAATGCACGCACCCCCTTTACGTGGGCTTTGCCATTCTTGAACTATCCAAAGTCCGAATGTACAGCTTCATCTACGAGTCGCTCTTTTCTCGCTTGACATGTCCAGTGCAATTTATCTATAGCGACACGGACAGCATAATTTTTTCTTGCACGTGTGAAAGCCTGGAAGAGCAGCTGATGAAGATTGAGAGTGAGTTAGATCTGTCTTCCTATCCGCTGGACCACCCACTTTTCAACGACGAGCACGCGAATCAGATGGGGTACTTCAAAGACGAGACGGGAGGTGGAGTTATTCAGGAAGTCGTAGCCATCCGAGCGAAAATGTACAGCATCCTCTTGGCTGGGACACACAAACAGATCGCGAGAGCGAAAGGAGTTAAGAAAGACGTGGTGAGGAAACATTTATTGCACGAAGTGTACCGAGATTCTCTGTTCAATGAAAAGGCGGTCTCTCAGAAGCAGTGCACCATCCACAGTATAAAGTAAACGATGTACACCATTTCGAGACTCAAGAAGAGCTTGGTCCCCTACAACGACAAACGCTATCTCGTGGATGCCGTACACTCCTTCCCTTATGGGAGCTGCGAATACGGTAAGCTTTCCTAGTGTTTTGACGCGTATCGCATTACGATAGTACTCCCTCTTTGTGCAGCACCGGAAAACCCGGAAGAGAGCCCGAGACTGTCTTTCTTTCTTTCTTTCTTTATTGCGAATGTGGAACACATACATACTGTCGACGTCAGGCATCGAGTAACCGTGGAACAAAGAGCTGCACGCGCACGTAATCGAGAATAAAAGTTCTAGTCGAGACATGCTTCTCTCTCTCTCTCTCGCAGACAGGAGAAGCACGGGTCATCGTGGCAGTGTGGTAGCGGAATGGGTGTACGAAAATAATTGCCATTCTGTCATCATGCTAGTGCAGTGACCCGCGCAATGACGGCGCTGCGATGAAGATTCCCCTTTTCTGGCACGTCTGATCATCTCGTAAGGCTGCGTTCGTGAGATCAGACAAGGGAGGGAGGGAGGGTGCAGGCATCTATTGACCAAATCTTTTGTTTGTATTCAATAAAGATGTTTCAGTGAAAGAACACACAGAGTCTCGTCAAAGTTATTTGGACTGTTTAATGCGTTGCATGTCAATAACCAAGCGGTATTTCAATAAATCAATGACAAGGTTGGCGATGTAGACTGCTTGCAAATGTCGCTGCTTCCGCAGGGCGTGCTTAATATGAGCGATGGCACAAGCGAGAAGGTCCAGGATGTCTGCAGCGATGTAGTTGAATTCTGCGTTGGACAAGCTCACAAATTCGCTCATTAGTCCCAGGGGTCCGTCTGGAACCGTTATGCAGACGTTCTTGTAACGGGCGTAGATCCGACGCACCATCTCCTGCAGCGGCCCCGGCGAGATCTCTCCTATATTGCCAAAGCCTACCATGTCTATCACGTAGCGAAAAGCAGTGATGACGAGCTCGTTGCGGGGACTTTCGCTGTTGAAACATTCCTTCTCCACTTCTTCCCAAGAAGCGTGGGTGCGGGAACAATTTTGTAAGGAGTGGTAGCTGAACATCTTCACGTAGTGATGACGCGTGCGCGGTGCGCGCTGCCTTTATACAGATAAACGCGCGCGTGCAAAGAACGGAGAGTTAAACCGAAACTCAAAAGCCACCTGTCGCCGCTAGGAGCGCGCGCGCGCGCAGCGGAGAGCCGAAACCGAAACACCCGTGGGCGGCGCAGAGGGAGCTAGGAGCACGCGCGCGCATGCGCGGACGGGCGGAGCAGAGGGCGCGCGCGCATCCATAGCTGCCGCTGCGCGTCGCCTCAGTCAGTTTCTCTCTGGCTGCCATGGAAAGCAGACGTGCGCTGCCCGCGCTCGCTCAGTTTCTGGCTGGCTGTCGTACAGAGCAGACGTGTGTTCCCCGCGCTCGCTCAGTTTCTGCTTGGAAGTTGCCGCGGGGGAAAAGGTGAGTGATTTGACGCGCTCCTTTTCTCGTATGTTTGCTGTGTTTAGCGGTGACCAACGAGTGATTTCACCGCGCTCGTGTTAAGCCTTTTCTCGCATGTTTAGACTTGTTTTGCGGTGTCCAAGACTGTTGACGCATGTTTAGCGATGTGTGCCCAGTGGTTCCCGCCTTGTGTTAGCTGCGTAGTGTTGAGGTTAGGTCTAAGCGATCGCCCCCATAAGCCTTTTTCCTCGTATGTTTGCCGTGTTTAGCGATGACCAACGAGTGATTTGACCGTGTTCGTGTTAAGCCTTTTCTCGCATGTTTAGACTTGTTTTGCGGTGAGCAAGCCTTTTGTTCGTGTTGACGCATGTTTAGCGATGTGTGCCCAGTGGTTCCCGCCTTGTGTTAGCTGCATAGTGTTGTGACGTTGAGGTTAGGCCTAAGCGATCGTCCCCGTAAGCCTTTTTCCCCGATGTGTACTGTTTTCTTCGTGCTGTTTTAGCAGTAGCGGTTAGACCTTTTCTCTCGCATGCCTAGACTTGTTTAGCAGTGCTGCAATTTTTACCTGCCGCTAGTATCTTGTTCTCTGTCTTTCTCCTCTAGAGCTATGATGGTGGCGCCATCTGGTGTGATGCCTTGCAACTAAGTGGCCACCTGTCGTCGATCTCTGCAACTACCCGACGTCAACAAGTGCTGGTCACCCCGGAGCCGTTTCTTCGCCGCGGCATCGTTGATTTTCGAATAAATTGTTTCTCTCCACTCTATTTCTATCTTTTTATTTTATTTTCTACCTTTTTTTAAATTTTTTATCAGCTCAAGTAGCCGGCAACTCACACAGTGGTCTGGACACGTCTTAGATGGTCCCCAATTAGTGTAATGACTCCCTGAATGATCCTAATTATTGTGGGGGGTTCCAAATTGCTCTAATTGCTAATTAATGGTGTCCAGATGACTGTGTGACTTGCCGGCTTCTTGAGCTGATCCACTACTACTCAGAACTATAATTTGTACCGATGAGGTAAATTTCCCCCTTGGGTAAATTTGCATAATACTCATTATTGAAGCCCTATATACTAATCCGTATTCCGCACTGACTTCGCGAGTCGCGTCATCAATACAAATGGACTTTGAACATTCGGTGTGGTATGTTTGGTGGAACTCTCATTGGTCTTATCTTGCTTTACGGGACGTTGACTGGAGATCGTTATGTGGGCGATATGATTATATATTACTATGTAATATGTGCTCGATATGAGTGCGACATGATAGATGGCTTCTGTGCCAATCTTCCTCTGGCAGGATTTCGTCAAGTGTGCTTCCAACACGACGGCGCTCCTGCCCACTGCTCACACCAAGCGGGTGCATACCTCGATAGCGTGTTCCGCGGGAAGGTTCGGGACTGTGCCATGGCCTGCTAGGTCCCCAGACGTGACACCTTTGGACTTTTTCCTTTTTTTTGGGGGGGGGGGGCACATCAAAGACTGCGTGTACAGGGACGAAACATCTTTTGTGAGGGTAACTAAATGGTACTTTGAAATAAAACTCTACTTCGACCAACTCAAGTAAAGGCTCATTTAGAGTCCGACGAAACGGGGCGTACCGACGCACAGCGCACCGCGAGCCGAGAGCACCCCGAGTTTCGAGCCATGTTAAATGTCACTTCAAGCAGTTACAAATCCCATTTATGGTACTGTTTTTGCGGGGGGAGCTAGCCATGGAGTGTCACAAAGGCGATGCTTCGCTTTCTGCGTTATACGGGCGTCCTCCCCTTATGAAAAAAAAATCTATTTTCTACAGGATTTCTATAGGAAACCCTAGATAGAGCGCATAAGAAATAGATTAAAACGTGTATCTACTCCGAATGGAGTTTCTATGAATAAATGGGAATACTATCGGATAGAAAATAGATAAAGCATTTATATATACATTGAAAACAAAGTAGTTAGACATAGGACACAAAGTTGCCTCATTTTTTTATACTGACTGTATTTATGTACTATATGAAGTGGACTTTACTGTCAATAGATGGTGCGTCACGAAACGGGTTACGAAAGAATTTTGAAGAGGGAGCCGATGGCAGTAGCTCGATAATCTTCTTCTGTATTTCAAAAACCAGGAACTTTCCATTTATTTCACCGCCACATCCCACCCACTGCGCAAAACTCCCAACAGCAAAAAAAAAAAAAGAAGAAAAGGAACGAAAAAGAAACCGAAGAAATACGCTTGCACACGCTCACGCCTGTGACGTGTTTGCAGAGGAACAGATACTAATAAAACACGCAACGAAATGGCTAGGCCACCTGTGGAGCCGTCTTAGCTAGAGATGCAACCACACGGGTGAGGAGCGCACGCATAGATTGTTATTTCGGTAGCGATTAACAACCACAAAAAATATTTCCTCCAACTGGTTAGTATATTACTGCATTAAGGACTGTGTTTATTATTCAAATTACTCCAACTAACCCAGCACAATCTCCACACCAAATTAATGTGGTGCTGCACGTTGCGCATGCATGGAGCCAGCCCCGTACTATACGATTAGCTACATGCTATCAGTGAGTTACACTTGGTTTAAACGATGGTATAGACAGTTGAAATAGGTACAAAAATGGCACTTCCGCACTGGTTTACACATACACTTTTTATACCTTTTCTTCTGACAGTGTAGAAGCAGCAGTTCGTCAAGTGCAACATTAAAAAGTAATAAACGGTAAATGTTGCCTGAAGTGATAAGTCACAATATTGCTATTAGCATTTGTATCTATGCCCATACATGCACAAATCACGTGTATTAGTTCTTCTTCAAATGTACAGCAAAAACAAGTAACACATGTCCCTAAACAGACCTTTTCGGCGCCTAATATTAGCTCTATAGAGACTGCATAGAAAATGTATACATTCTAGTTCCTGAATCCTGTATAGAATGTGTATAGAGTTTAGCAGTTAAAAACCCTATACAGCTTTTATCTATTTCCTATGCAGAAAATTGACACTAGATACGATAAATAGATTATGTATAGGTCCTGTATAGAAACTAGAAAATCATTCTTATTGCCTGCGTGGAGGCTTTTCCCGTCGGCACAGGGTGCGGGACACCACCGCTCCTGTGGCTATTGGCGACCGGCACTCGGTGTCTGGATAGCTGGCGGTGGTCTTCTCGCCGGTAGCGGGATTTTGAACACCGTGGGAGTATTACTAGGATTTATATTGACACGGTTTATTTCAGCACGATTTATTTCGGAACGATTTATTTTGGACGGTTTATTTCGGTCACCACCCGAGGGGAGCACGCATAGATTGTTATTTCAGTAGCGAATAACAGTCACTGAAAGCATTTCCTCCAGCTGTTAATATAGGGAATTGCAAGCGTGGGTGCTGCCTTGCTGACCTTTCCTCTTTTATCTTTTCTGGGGAAGAAGAAAAGAAAGAGAGAAGAAGAGAGTAGAAGAAGAAAATAAATGGGGATATAAGTCGCGACGAACCGGTAAGGAGATGTTAAGGGAAGTGTCTCAAGACGGGGAGCACCGCGCATATTTCGAACAGAGACTGTTCTTCAGAAGAGTAATCTTTTTTCGAAACATAGGCGGCCTTCGTTCTGTTGCAATCTCCTTAAAGGGGCACTAAAATGCAAAAACAAGTTCACTTCAAATTACGTTACACGCTATGTTAACTTCGAACTTGTTATCATAATTCAAAACTTTGATTCCGTTCCGGAACTACAATCGAAATTATGCGGGGATCTTTCTTGCTTCGGCGCTAAGCAGTGAACGTCGTTTCAGCTCGTGCATTGGTGTTTTTAGTTCATGCTGCGCGTTCACGCGCGTGCCACAACATGCAGATAGCTCCTGTGAAAAACATAGTGCACGTTGTGAAGCGAACTGGCGTCGCTGTACCGAGGATATGCAGATAAGTGTTGTCAGTGGAACATTGGCGAGGACTGCTGTGGGCCACAATTCAGGGAATCGGTATTGAAAAATGCAGCAGTACGCATCATGCCGCGCATATACGGAACGCTATTTTCCGACCCGTTCCAAATTCACACGCCCACGATAGGTAAGCGCGCGCTTCTCCTGCTGTCTCATTGGATGCCGCCAATCTTAGTCACCCGTGGATCCCATTCGTTGCCGCCAAAGACGGCTGTGTGTTCATTGTGTTTTTCTTCTACACGGTAGCGCTGTGTGAACTAATTTTCCTTGCATTACACTAATCGAAACACGGACTTTCATTTGAGAGCAAGTTGTTTTTTGCATTTTAGTGCCCCTTTAACGTTAAAAAGTTATGCTGCTTAAGGAGGGCAACTTCCGGTGTGGAGTCATCTATCCCGACAGGGATTCAGTGTCCCTCTGCAAAGGCGCAGTAAATAAATAAATACGTAAATAAATAAGTAAATATAAAAAGAATCTAATTGAGTTCAAAACTTTAATACGTCCAGAATATAGAAATATGTTGCAGAGGCATTTTAACAAATCACACATCACTAACTTAGAGTGCGTGCAACTAAAGGCTGCTCGTTTTACCACGTTTCGATATGATCCCCTGTTTTCTCCCAGTGCAATACTCTCTGATCTTGCTTTGACACCACTTCACATCAGGCGCCAGGCACCCCTTCTATAGAAACCGGTCATGCTGATGTTAATCGCAGTTTAAAATTTCAATTTGGCGCAATATCTCTTTTAGGGGTACTCCTTCAGCAAAAAGTTCTCACACACGAAGTATTTTGCGATACTCATGCAGAGCTGATTGTTATAGGTATAGCTTTTTGCCACGATGTGTTAGTGAGTGGAATGCCATTGATAGTTGTTTTCGAGAGTTTCTTTTTAGCTCAATGCTGTTATATAATCAAAGTGAAGCTGCAGTATGTACTAATATGTAAATAAAGGTAAATAAATAAATAATGCAGCAGTCAAGACACGTCCGTATTTTTTTTTTTTTTTTGCTTCGGGTAGCACGAAAAACAGCACGCGTTCTTGCGCAAACAAAACAATAACCGTAGCTGACTTGCTGATATGTCATGCCATTACATGACCCATTGCTGCACCGCAAAATGTAATGCACAAGGATTGCAATTGCCGGCATGTAATTCGTTACCGGTATTAATGTGTAATGAATTTCTCCCATCTCCGACAGGGATCATAGACTGCAGCAGACATGTACAAAATACAAAATGTATTTAAAATAAGATACTAAGCATTCCATGTAAAAATTCCATGTACCTAAAAAGTATTTCAAATAGTGTACAGAATACTCAAAACTTAAAATAATTCTAGTAGATTACTAAATACTCTAAGAAGTATTTAAGATACTTCTTAAAGCATCTAAAATTATCGTACTTCAGTATTAGTAGAATGTGGAAGGCGTATTCTGAACGTGGCCGTACAAATGAAAAGGTACAAGGTCCTAGTGTCAAGTAATGTTTGATGAACCTTGGTGAACTCAAGTAAACTTTGCTGATATGTTCTAACCCAAAATTCGTAGTTCCTCCTGTGTGTCAGCTCTGGCGCGTGTTTATTGCTGTGGTGAACAATGAAATAAATCAACGGATTCTCTTGTACCTAATCCCCTGAATATTCATCTTGCAATATCAATAGGAACTGTTTCCTGATGGGGGAGTCGGAATAATTAACAACCAGGGCCAAACGTGCGGCCAGCCCATTGTACGAGAGGATAAATGACAGACCCATAAACCCAGTCCGTAAACAGACCCGCGGACGCCAGCTGCTGTTGCGGCTCCTTATTGAGTCGTGGTGCGCCGGTGTTGTTCCCGCGGAATGGAAGTCGGCAATGGTGGTCCCCATTTTAAGACCCGCAAAATCGACCCACGACATCGATTCCTTTCGGCCGATTGCACTCACCAGCTGCGTGGCGAAGACAATGTTGCGCGTGGTACACTTTGCGGCTAACCTGGTACTTTGAAACTGTGAGGTACTTCCCCGAGGCCATGGCAGGGTTCAGACAAGGGAGGTCGTCCATGGACAACGTGGTCGATGTGCTATCCAGTGTCCAACAAGCATAGTGGGAAGGACATCTTACTGCTGCCGCATTTTTGGATGTCATGAAGGCGTATGATAGCGTTCTGCACAGTGCCGTTGTTGCTACCCTGCAAGAGTCGGGCGTGGGAGCTCGCATGGCTTCTTGGGTCCGTGACTTTCTGTCCGGCCGGACGCTGTTCGTGCGCACTGCATCAGGAGATACGCCAGCTTTTCTCGTCACCCGTGGAGTGCCACAAGGTAGCGTACTGAGCCCGCTGCTGTTCAATCTGATTATGGCATCACTCCCGGCGTGCCTTTCTGAGCATGTCCGCATCACAATCTATGCCGACGACATCTGCATATGGACATCCGGAGTCCGACGGGATGCCATTCAGCAACGTTTACAAGGCGCTCTCAACACCACTGCGTCTTACCTGGCTGACAGAGGACTCCGTGTGTCCCCTACCAAGACAGTCGACATGGCATTTACTCGGTAGTCCTTCACCAGCTACCCTCTCCATATTGCCGGAGCCCCGCTTCAATTTGTGACGCACTGCAAGGACCTTGGCGTGATCACTGACAGACAGCTCTCGTGGTCTAAGCACATAAAGAAACTCTCCATCAAGACGAGCAGATCAGTGAACGTCCTACGGCGCATCTCCGGAGCGTCTTGGGGCCCCACCTGTCGCGACCTTCGCCAAATTCACAGCTCCCTCGTGCTGGGCTTCCTGCAGTACAGCAGCACAGTGCTGCATGGCCTGCGTACGACTCACGAGCGGGAACTCCTGAGCATCCAGTCTCGCAGCCTTCGCGCATGCCTGGGCTTACCCAAGACCACGGAAACTCATTCGGTACTTGCAGAGGCAAGGGAACCACTTGTTACCACCCTGCGAGATAGAGAGACCCTCCGCATTTACACGCGGCTAATGACTCGGCACCCTTTCCACTACATCAGGACCATCGACCACGACAGCCCCGCGTCTGCCTTTGGTAGTGCAGTGCGCCGTCTGAAGGGTGTTGTCCCACCTCCCACATCCCCCGTATCGTATGCTCCCCTAACGTGGGCTCTCGACCGACCTCTCGTATGCACATTCATCCATGACTTCAGGAAAAACACGCGACACGCCAGCGGCTGTAGCACATCAACTTGCCCTGGAGCACCTAGCCTCGCTGCACCATGGAATGCAGACCATCTATACTGATGTGTCTGTGATACCTGGTGGAGCAACTGCAGCCTTTTATGTGCCCCATGAAGATTTTGAAAAAGCGCCCGAGCAGACGCCGCCGCGAGGCCTGCCCATCAAGACGTCGGCCCGCCAGCTAGCATTCCGCTCACATCGTCCGCCTGCCTTATAAAGATCCGCCAGTGGTGTGCCTCCGAAATGCGCCGCTCTGCCCAAGACGCTGTATGCGCCAATGCGTATATCCAGTCCATTGACCCGGCAATGCAATTCACCCCATCCCAGCAGCTCGTCCGCGCAGAAGAAGCGCTGCTCCATCGGCTCCGACTCAACGTCGCATATACGCCGCAATACTTGTGCAGGGTCGGAAAGCGTCGCTCAGCTAGCTGCGCTACCCGTGGCGCAGTAACAGACGTCGGGCACCTCCTATTAACCTGCTCGGAGTGCTCTGTCCTCGCCGATCGCATCCAACGCCTGGGACACGGTTCGCTCTCACTGGCCCTGCTTCTCGGCCCCGTCGCACGCCAACAGCAGGGTGCCGTTAAAAGGGCTCCCCTGCAATACCTACAGGACACCCAGCTGTGGGTTACGCTGTAACCTGAGAACCGCGGCCTTGGGCGCTCGCCTCCACTGCGACGAAGCCGGCCGGTTTTTTTTTTTTTTTTTGCTCCACCAGGGCGTAGCAAGCCAACATAGGTCTGGCTGACCTCTCCCTGCGTGGACGCCACCTTCTGTTCATTAAACTTATATAGCCCCCCCCCCCGTAAATTCCCCAAAAACAAAGAACAACGGGGGTTAAGTTACAGTGAGCTGAAAATCTCGACACTGCTTGGAAGTGTGCTGGATACAGCTTGACGAGGAAGGAAGTATTTTGAGTACTAAGTAGCATAAAATGAAAAAGTATTTTAAATACTTTAAAAATAATTCTCGCAAAAAGAATTGAGCAGAGTACCAGAATACCGGAAAAAGTATGTAATACTCAGGATACGTACAAGTACTCATAATTTAGTACTCAAGATACGTACAAGTCTGACCTGCAGTCGCCGTTCAGGGTGATAGCGTTTTCGACAGATTTCACACATAACGTGGCCACTTGTCTTTGCTTAAGTGAAGTGGCTACTTTCTCAATCCGTGCAATGGATCAAAAACGTGAAAGAGACAGGGGCAACACTTATAGTAGGTTTTTACTTACGGAACCACAAGCATGTGAGGAAGGCGCGCAAAATAATGAAGACTGTGGGATTCATTTTTCGTGCCTCGGTTGAGAGTAAACTTCATTTGCCGCGTCGTGCACTTCATTTATGAGTCATTGCGTTGATCGCGGGAGTACATATCACAGTACCAAGCATCAAACTCTGCCAACACCTGCTGGGACACATAAGAATGAAGCACACAATCCGACATTGCAGTTTTATTATTTCTTGCTAAATGTGATGTACAATGCGGATCGTCATTAACGGCGGGTCTGTTACGTTTGGAGATTACCTGGGAAACGTGGAGGCATCTGTTTGCCCTTTTATTGTAACTGCGACGGGTTTCTTCGTAACTGGACGAGTATAATAATTCTCACAAGGTATTCCTGGAACGCTTCGTACGGCTTGTTAGATTTTGTATCCTCACAAATTAGCACTATGTGAAGCAGATCTGCGATATTCCAAATAAACAGGAAGACGATAACAGTGGCTGGTCGAGGAGCATATCCTGCCCCTCCCCTCAAACTGGAGTAGAGTACATCCCTAGAAGAGACCGCATTGACCGAGCGGGAACTCACGCGCTTCCTTCGCACGTGGCATGGTTTCCTTCTCGCACTTCCTTCTCTGGGGGTGCAAGGAAATAAAAGCAAAAAGAAGTGAATTCCCTTCTGTACCATAACTGCTGCACAAAAGCGCGGCACTATTTTCTCTTGGATGTATAGCGAACATGCATTCCTTTCTTTTTTTGGTTCGCGACGGCCGAGTGACGATATCCTTGTTAGATCTGGAACGAAGACCTATTGTTTTGCGTTTGCATACATGTGTGTGCTGTCTTTTGACGATGGTAGGGTAATTATTGACCTGAGGAATAATATGGATTTATGTGGTTCTGAAAATAGACTTTGTGTTTGTGAGTGTGCAAATGTGAGTGTGTGTCTGTGCGTGTGTGTGCGCGGGCGCGCTTTTCTGAACCAGGGACCCCAGGGAAAATGTGTTCAATTAGGTGATTTTGGGCGAAAGCGAGATAGCAGAATGGGAGACAACCCTCGCTGCAAGCAATTTCATCTTCTCAAAATACTGCAAAAAAAGGAGAAGGAGAGGAAGTGTCTCGAGATAGTGTCGAGAAATATTCATCGACAAATTGCGATGCGCCAATGAGCCGAAACCAGAATCGCGCACCTCAGGAGCCCATAATCTTCGCCGACAGAGGCTTATCTGGGCCACAAAGCGGTAGATCTGGCGAGCAGATGTGCACCTACTCCAAACACCTCCATCACTCCAAAACAGGTTCCTCTTCTGGCGTGAAATTGGCGCTGTCCTCCCGGCGCTCACGACTGCCGCGGTTTCGGCACATTTGCATAGCGATTTCAAACAGCTCAGAGAAAAGAGGTGTCAGACGACCCAGGTTCGTTTCCTCGGTTTCGGCACATTTGCATAGCAATTTCAAACAGCTCAGAGAAAGGAGGTGTCAGACGACCCAGGTTCGTTTCCTGGCGTCAGGATCCTTTTCTCCCTGAGTTGTTTGAATTTGTTAATTTCTGGACGTTTTAGGCTTGCCCGTCTCGGCCAATTCTCGTAGTTTGCGGATCGAAATCCGGAGATAGGTATTTCAATGCATGTGCGAGTTTTATCACTTAAAAACTCAATGACTGTTAACGAGGATGTGTCCTATTCTGCTCTGTCGATTTTACTTGAAATCCCTTAATTAAAGAGTTGCTTAATGAATTTTGCGTAGTCAGTCATCTCGTAGTTACATAGTATCTTCGAGAGCATGTCCGCATGCCCGTACAACTCTACTGCAAAAACGACATATATGCTGCTGTCGTAGATTTTTTTTTTTCAAAAGATCTATGAATGATAAAAGACGCTCTGTGTGTGGGTCAATAGCAGTGGTATGTCAGCTACATAGTTCGGCATTATGTGAGGCGAAAGTCACGATCACAATTATATGATAAAGCATGAGCTCAGTCGCAAGGCAACGAACTAACGTGAAGGTCGACACGGCGTACCGCTGAGCTCGATAATCTCGGATATTAGCCCACTCACCAGGTAACACATGCGACATGAACGTAACCCAAGCAGCACAATGTACTGAAAGTCGAGTGCAATAGGGGAGGACGGGTTGGTGGAAGGCCTTGAACAGACTCGTGGAACTAAAGAACATTGATAAGACACATACCGTCCACCCCTATTGCACTCGATTTTCGGTTTATTGTGCTGCTTGGGTAAGTTATTTTCCCAATATCTGATCCCAGGTGTAATGTTACATCTCGTGAGTGCACTAATATGCGTCAGGATCGAGCTCAGCGACACGCAGAGTCGACGTTCACGTGTGCTCATAGCACGTGGCTGAGCTCATGCGTTATCCCAAGCAGCACAATGTGCTGAAAGTCGAGTGCAATATGGGTGGACGGGTAGGTGGAAGGCCTTGAACAGACTAGTGAAACTAAAGAACATTGATGAGACGCATACCGTCCACCCCTATTGCACTCGACTTTCGGTACATTGTGCTGCTTGGGATCATGTGATTGTGATCGCAAGTTTCGCGACCCGAAATGTCTAGCCATGGTCGGTTCCTGTTGCATCCGTTTCGCGCTATTCCTTTCGTTTCTTTAGCTGATTAGCGGTTCCGTTACCGGATAGTTTTAGTATATCGTACGCTGTTGCCTTTGTGTATGGAACGGATGGTGTGGTGGCTCTACACAATGGCGCTGCGCAAAGCTCTGTTTATGTATTGCGCGGCCGCAGAACCACCGACGCTATCCCTTACGTACGCAAAGGCGTACATATACAGCGTATAAACAGCGTCCGATATACTAAAACTCTGTTAATAAATGTATATAAATCTATAATAAATATATATACATCTATATTACTAAATAAACTAATTTACTAACTACTCACTAGCATAAGCAGACAGCCGCGAAAACTTGTCGTTTATAAATTCAGCACCTTGACGTTATCGTTACATCCTGGAAGCGCTCTAGTGAGCATTGCGCAATGGACAGAGTGTTTGTCTTCCAAATATTATCGTCTGCCTACGTCGTTATCATCTGATATTTCTTATCCATGCCGAAGACGGTGGCAACCTAGGGTACGGAAACGTTGCTTCCAACACCGTGTGCAGGAGATTTCCGGCGCACGTCAGAAGAACCCCAGGTGGTCGAAATTATCCGCAGTCCTAACGCACATGCAGCATGTCGCAACACAAATAGGCTGACTCACCTTACGTGCAAATCTGCTTCCAATCTGAATTTGACGCCTTTTTCCCGCTTTTGTCTGTCTCGTTCTGTTGTAGATGTTCCTGTGGTTGTATGTGCGTTATAGTAGAACGCGGAGACATGATCTTGTTGGGTCCAGCGTCCTCATAACGGTCCTCATTCGGAAGCAGATTCGAGGGAACATGTGTAATAAGATCAAGTTTAAGACTTCTACAATACTATATAACGTGTGAGACCCACGTGTTGAAACTTTTGTTGCTGAAAATATAATTGTCCAAGGATTATGGGGTCAACGCTGCTTACCTTTGCTGAACCTCTGCCATAGCTTACGAACACTTGGACAATTTTCGTCACGAGAAATTGAATTTTCTGAATCGAGCTCGGAAATTTTCAAAGTCAGCGTAAAGATATTTTCCCAGAAACAAACTCGGTTTCAGGTTTACCAGGTTCAATTTCAGTATACATCTCCCGTTAGCAAATAGCTAGAACAAGAATTGCGAGAACCGTGCTTTCGAGGCAAGCAGATTGTCCGTGCCCTCAGTTGTCCGTCGAGTTCATGCAAGAAAGCGGAAGAAAGCGGTGTTCCGCTTCTTTTTGGTCTTCATCGCACTGTTGATTCCGGTAGCTGGCATGTCGCCTTGCAGCCGTCATCAGCTTCGTCACCGAAAAACACATTGAACACTCAAGGAACAGGTTCATGTCATCCTATTGACGCTGCTTGAATTAGCCTCACGGAGGAATCACGGCAGCCGACAATTTGCGTGCCTTGAAACAAGAGTTTTCGCTTTTTTTCAGCTACTTCCATTATAGTAGAGGATGCAAATAGTAATGGAATGAAGTAAATCTGACATACCCTTTATGTTTCTATCAAACACATTTCGTGGACTTCCAGAATTTTCTAGGTCAATTCAGAAAATTCATTTCCTTGCGACAGAAAACTGAACAGAGTAGTCACAGGATGTCGCACAGGTTCAACGCACGTAAACATCATTCCCCACATTATTATCGGACGGGTGTTCTTATAGACGTTTTTTTACCCGTTAGGTAAAACACCCTGTAGAATGTTGCTTTCATGTTTCGGTGGTCGAACCGTGCTTGTCATGGGTGGCCTCAAATGGTCAAAACGTAAGCGTCACGCCTTTTTTCTTACATATTTTCAGTCAAATCATTACAAATGTTTGCTTGGATGCCAGGCCACAGGCGCAACTGTGGAGGAGTACTCGTTGCTTCACGGAATGAGTTGCAATGACAAGGTATGGTATTGTTAACTTTTCTATTTCTTCTCCGCGTGTATATGCAACTTTATCCAGGCTAAATAAGGACTACTCGTTAATCCACATAAGAGTAAATGTGTCTAGGACAGTACCGCGGGACTTTTCCGCGCCGGACTGGAGATTGAACTAGCGAGATCGAGGTGGGGGGGGGGGGGGAGCATGGTCCCGCGCATGCGGCCGATGCCCGCCGTTGCCATATTCACCCTATCATGGCGCGGGTGCCTATGGCGGTACGGTCGGTATGGCGGCGGTACGGTGTGGTCGTACGGCGGTAGATGTGCACATCACGTCTTCTTGGTTATGTGTGCGTGTCAGAGCTGTCCCTATATACGGCTCAGGCGCAGTTGTGACATTACATTCAATTGTATAGCCAATGTGCCGTGCACACAATTGGAGGGTGAGAAATTAGGTGCAAAAAGTTTACGGAATGATGCAGTGAAAAACGTAGCCCATTGGTCTTGGTGTCTGTAGGAAGCACTGGCCGTGATAGGTGACAAATGGCGCCGTCAGATACGCGCTATTTGCGGTACTTCCCGGTATACAGTGATTCAATTATACTCTCCCGGTATTCAGTTGACATGACCTTGGAGAGCCCTACCAATTTAGCGTCGGCCAATCATAGCTACAGTCAATAAATGAGCTTCGCTTCAGAGTGGCGACAGCAAGGTCCAAGAGCGAGCAGAGGAGCCGTCTTGTTTCCGTCAGAGCCGTATATTAAAAGGGAGTCTGGCCATTAATGGGTCATGCCTATACCTGAAGCTCCACCCACTTTTTCAGCTTTCCGACCAATGAAGTCTTGAAATATGGGGCGCTATCAATCAGCCATATCCAACCTGGGCAGCGCCATTTTGGGTGGCAAGTGGATTGGATGGGATTGAAATGGATAGCTCTCGCAATCTGCAAAAAGTAGTGGAATGTTGGTGCAAATTTGATGAGCGCCACCTAGGGAGCGTAAAGCACGTCGGAAATTGTCGTCTGCTTCCGTCGTTGTACCGCTGCCGGCAGAACCACCTGCTGGGACACATCCTGCTGTCGGTATGATTTTTAAACAAATCTACATGAATAGTTGGAACATAAGAGGCAAGAATGTTTATATCCATGAAATCCAGCTATTAAATATAAGATTGTACAGCACACTGCCGTTTTTGTTATGATTTCATTATGATCGCCGTGTTCACTAGGCCTAACACCGGCGACAAAACGTATTATTTTCAGTTAGATCTCGGCGGATGGGCGTAAGTTGAAACTGATATCCGAGAAACGTATATGAGGATGTACATTTGCAGCGTGAAATCAGAGTAATCTGTGAAAATTTTTTGTCATGAAATCCCCGCTTCACTGCGTTTGTTTTCGTCGCCATTTTGGGTGGCAGTAAGGCGTCATGGCGACCCCCTTGATAAAAAGGAAACCAATCAGAGAACCGAAACTGTGATTGACAGGTCGAGCCTCTTTTTGTGACTCCTCCCAATGGCCAGACTCCCTTTTAATATACGGCTCTGGTTTCCGTAGCACACCAGCGCCATACCCAGTTGAGATTCAAAGGCAGCTAACATAAAAATCTCCATGGGACGAGGAAGCGTACGTGTGTTTGTGCAATAATCCATGTATTCTCAACTAGAGCGTCCCAAGGATGTGAAGGTGAGCTCAAGGCTGTAAAGGTATGAGCTGCTTGCAGCAGAGAGCAACGTTCCAGAGTGCGCTCGATAGATGGCACTGTTACGATAGCGTGATGCACGAACGAGAGCGCGCTTCTGCTCACCCATAGAACGCAGTGTCGCCATTCGGAAGCTCGGAAATGTATTTTTACATACATGACACAAGGGAGTGACCATCATGCTGATGTTTAATTCGGGTGATGATAGTGATTGTAAGTGACGTCGGAAAGGTATTAAGTCATCGTTTCTGCAAAAGCTTTTTCCATACAGTGTGTTTCCCCTAAGGTGATAAAAACTTCTGACTACGTACTCACTGGAGGGTTATCGGACTTTTGACAATTACCTTCTGGAAACTTTTGCCACCATTGAGGAAGACTTTGGACAATTTTTAATTGCAGAAAATTTATTTTTTCAATTGAACTTTGAAAATTGCCTAGCGACCTCACTTTTTTTTTAACAGAAATATGAAGTCCTCCACGGACAACCATACAGCCAACCGAAACTACGTACAGTATCGCAACAGAAATAGTCTACAAAATTAGTAAAAATTCGATTTTAGCCCCGCCTGCTTGATTGTCCCAAAGAGAAGCGCACGATATTTGCCGGGAGAGGAGGAAGTGTTCCCGCCTCTTGTTTTACCTTTCTTTGCGCCGCGTTGACCGTGATGCTGGTGATAGCCGAGTTATCACAAAAAAAAAACAAAAAAAAACAACCGTCTTACCACACGAGGTAAAGACAAATGAAGCCGGGGACGCATTCTCGTCTCCACGCAGATTTTAGCACGCGCTTCTCTGCGAAAATGAAGTCGACGGGGCTAAAGCGTACTTTTTAATGATTTTTTTCGACTATTTCTGTTGCGGTACTGTGCGTGGCTTTTTTGTTGGGTCTTCGGTTATTCGTAAAGGACATCATATTTCTGTTACAAAAAAGTGAGGTTCGCTTGGCAATTTTTAAAGTTAAATTGAAAAAATAAATTTCCCGCAATTAAAAATTGTCCAACACCTTCCTCAATGATGGCAAAAGTTTTCAGAAGGTCAATGCCGAAAGTCCGACAATCCTCCGGCGAGTACGTCGCCAGTTGTAGTTTTTATCACCTTAGGTGAAACACCCTGTATACGCACCAGTCTGCGGGTTCCCTCTGGCAGGCGCTCTTCCAATAATTTTACTATACGAGTGGCTACTTTGGCTACTTTGGAGTAGCTACGAGTGGCTACTGGCTACGAGAAGGCCAGACATGCTAAGGTAGGCCGACAACTTTTGGGATGACTCCTGATGTCGTTGACTTTGGGATTACGTATAGCGCTTTTCGAACCGCCAAAGCGCTGCAGTACTTAGCAGTGACCACAGCAACACAGTGCTGCTGACTGCTTTCCGAGAGTGACGCAGAGTCTGCCCAGACGTCGCAGATAACGTCATGGAAGTGTTGACGTGAGTTGAACACGTAACACGTAACACTTGACGTGTGGGCCTCCACACGTCAAGCTACGAATGAGGCAAGGAAAGCACTAAAGGTTGCACTGTTCTTCTTTGAGCAATAGAAGGCTTTTATATCGAGTCCACATTTGATGGTACTATAGTCCACTTAGAAAACTGTATCTTGTTCTTCATGAAAGAGGCCACAAACTGAAGTACGTGCTGAATCCTGCTGACTGTCGGGCTTTCAAAAGACAAACTTTTACTTCAGCCCACCCTTTTATAGTTCTGCATGAGCAAAAGAAAACAATCAGAGATTCCTCTCCTAAAACAATTGAAAAGGAACTAACATTCAGCGTCGCTGCTGAATCCATTCGGGAGGAAGAAGATATCAATAGGTGTTCAACTCTGGACATATTCGGAAACTTTTACTTTTAATTATGAAACACGCTGTTACCAAGAACATCAAGCTGCGGAAGATCAGTTGCACAGGGAGGAGGAAGCAACTCCTCAGAAACAAAACATAAAGCCCTAAAAGACGAATACTAATAGTGCTATTTGGTCAGAGCGTTCTACGGGCGCCATTCATGACGTAGTCAATTTTGCATCCAAAGATATATGTACCTAGAATTGTACGCCTCATAGCACTTTTTACCGGTAACGTTTGCGCGTAATTCTGCTCACAGACCGTTCTAGAAGTCTTCCGGACGAAGTATTAAAAACTACACAAGAGAAACAAGTAGTAAAGCTGTTCCAACTCACCTTTATTCATGCTTTCGTATGCTCGTAACAGAAGAAGCTGTAGGTTGGCAGGCTTACCGCTCTGTACGCAATTATTCCATAAGCTACGGGCACAAACACTCCACTAGGATCCCATTCTTCGGAAGTGCACGCTGGTTCGGTGTTTCACATCGAGAAAACGGGTGAATTCGTCTTCGAAATAGCATGTCTGTCGAACACAACCACAGCAAGCGGACGCCAAGTTGCCTCCCCTGACGGACGGCATGGGGTGACGTCCCAAAGCCGTGGAGGGGCTTTGTGTGTCTAAGCAGTGTTTGCCCAACCCGGTTTGTTGGATTCACCGCGAAGAAAAGATCGATAGAAAAAAGCGGTCGTAGCGAAAGGTGACAAGGATAAGGACCAGCAGGTGGAAGCAGAACAGAAAGTTGCCACCGAATGCCCGAAGAAAATAGAACGAAGAAACGAAGAAAAGATCGATAGGAAAAAGCTGTCCTACGAAAAGTGACCAGGGTAAAGACAAGCAGGATAAAGCACAACAGAAAGTTGCCACTGAGAGACCAACCCGGTTTGTGGGGTTCATCGCGAAAAGATCGATACTAACAGCTATCGTAGCAAAAAGTGACCAGTGTAAGGACGAGCAGGAGGAAGCACAACAAAAAGTTGCCACTGAGAGTCCAACCATGTTTGTTGGATTCATTGCAAAGAGATGATCGATTGAAAAAAGCTATTGTAGTGAAAGTGACCAGGGTAAGGACGAGCAGGAGGAAGCACAACAGAAAGTTGCCACGGAGTGTCCAACCAGGATTGTGGGATTCATCGCGAACAACAGATCGATATAAAAAAGCTATCTTACCGAAAAGTGACCAGGGTAGCGACGAGCAGGAGGAAGCACAACAGAAGTTACCACTGAGTGTCCAACCAGGATCGTGCGATTCATCGCAAAGAATAGATCGATAAAAAAAAGCTATCGTAGCGAAAAGTGACCAGGGTAAGGACGAGCAGAAGGAAGCACAACAGAAAGTTGCCACTGAGAGTCCAACCCGGTCTGTAGGATTCATCGCGAAGAGATGATCGATCGAAAAAAGCTATCGTAGTGAAAAGTGGCCAGGGTAAGGACGAGCAGGAGGAATCACAACAGAAAATTACAACTGTGTATGCACCCCAGTTTGTTGGATTCATCGCGAAGAAGAGATCGATAGAAAAAGCGATCGTAACTAAAAGTGACCCGGGTAAGGACGAGCAGGAGGAAGCGCAACAGAAAGTTGCCAGTGAGTGTCCAACCTGGTTTGTGGGATTCATCGCGAAGAAAAGAGCCATAGCAAAAAGCTATCGTAGCGAAAAGTGACCAGGGTAAGGACGAGCTGGAAGAATCACAACAGAACGTTCCCACTGAGAGTTCAACCTGGATTGTGGGATTCATCGCGAAGAAAAGAGCCATAGCAAAAAGCTATCGTAGCGAAAAGCGACCAGGGTAAGGACGAGCTGGAGGAATCACAACAGAACGTTCCCACTGAGAGTTCAACCTGGTTTTTGGGATTCATCGCGAAGAAAAGAGCCATAGCAAAAAGCTATCGTAGCGAAAAGCGACCAGGGTAAGGACGAGCTGGAGGAATCACAACAGAACGTTCCCACTGAGAGTTCAACCTGGTTTGTGGGATTCATCGCGAAGAAAAGAGCCATAGCAAAAAGCTATCGTAGCGAAAAGCGACCAGGGTAAGGACGAGCTGGAGGAATCACAACAGAACGTTCACACTGAGAGTTCAACCTGGTTTGTGGGATTCATCGCGAAGAAAAGACCCATAGCAAAAAGCTATCGTAGCGAAAAGCGACCAGGGTAAGGACGAGCTGGAGGAATCACAACAGAACGTTCCCACTGAGAGTTCAACCTGGTTTGTGAGATTCATCGCGAAGAAAAGAGCCATAGCAAAAAGCTATCGTAGCGAAAAACGACCAGGGTAAGGACGAGCTGGAGGAATCACAACAGAACGTTCCCACTGAGAGTTCAACCTGGTTTGTGGGATTCATCGCGAAGAAAAGAGCCATAGCAAAAAGCTATCGTAGCGAAAAGCGACCAGGGTAAGGACGAGCTGGAGGAATCACAACAGAACGTTCCCACTGAGAGTTCAACCTGGTTTGTGGGATTCATCGCGAAGAAAAGAGCCATAGCAAAAAGCTATCGTAGCGAAAAGCGACCAGGGTAAGGACGAGCTGGAGGAATCACAACAGAACGCTCCCATTGAGAGTTCCACCTGGTTTGTGGGATTCATCGCGAAGAAAAGAGCCATAGCAAAAAGCTATCGTAGCGAAAAGCGACCAGGGTAAGGACGAGCTGGAGGAATCACAACAGAACGTTCCCACTGAGAGTTCAACCTGGTTTGTGGGATTCATCGCGAAGAAAAGAGCCATAGCAAAAAGCTATCGTAGCGAAAATCGACCAGGGTAAGGACGAGCTGGAGGAATCACAACAGAACGTTCCCACTGAGAGTTCAACCTGGTTTGTGGGATCCATCGCGAAGAAAAGAGCCATAGCAAAAAGCTATCGTAGCGAAAAGCGACCAGGGTAAGGACGAGCTGGAGGAATCACAACAGAACGTTCCCACTAAGAGTTAAACCTGGTTTGTGGAATTCATCGCGAAGAAAAGAGCCATAGCAAAAAGCTATCGTAGCGAAAAGCGACCAGGGTAAGGACGAGCTGGAGGAATCACAACAGAACGTTCCCACTGAGAGTTCAACCTGGTTTGTGGGATTCATCGCGAAGAAAAGAGCCATAGCAAAAAGCTATCGTAGCGAAAATCGACCAGGGTAAGGACGAGCTGGAGGAATCACAACAGAACGTTCCCACTGAGAGTTCAACCTGGTTTGTGGGATCCATCGCGAAGAAAAGAGCCATAGCAAAAAGCTATCGTAGCGAAAAGCGACCAGGGTAAGGACGAGCTGGAGGAATCACAACAGAACGTTCCCACTAAGAGTTAAACCTGGTTTGTGGGATTCATCGCGAAGAAAAGAGCCATAGCAAAAAGCTATCGTAGCGAAAAGCGACCAGGGTAAGGACGAGCTGGAGGAATCACAACAGAATGTTCCCACTGAGAGTTCAACCTGGTTTGTGGGATTCATCGCGAAGAAAAGAGCCATAGCAAAAAGCTATCGTAGCGAAAGCGACCAGGGTAAGGACGAGCTGGAGGAATCACAACAGAACGTTCCCACTGAGAGTTCAACCTGGTTTGTGGGATCCATCGCGAAGAAAAGAGCCATAGCAAAAAGCTATCGTAGCGAAAAGCGACCAGGGTAAGGACGAGCTGGAGGAATCACAACAGAACGTTCCCACTGAGAGTTCAACCTGGTTTGTGGGATTCATCGCGAAGAAAAGAGCCATAGCAAAAAGCTATCGTAGCGAAAAGCGACCAGGGTAAGGACGAGCTGGAGGAATCACAACAGAACGTTCCCACTGAGAGTTCAACCTGGTTTGTGGGATTCATCGCGAAGAAAAGAGCCATAGCAAAAAGCTATCATAGCGAAAAGCGACCAGGGTAAGGACGAGCGGGAGGAATCACAACAGAACGTTCCCACTGAGAGTTCAACCTGGTTTGTGGGATTCATCGCGAAGAAAAGAGCCATAGCAAAAAGCTATCGTAGCGAAAAGCGACCAGGGTAAGGACGAGCTGGAGGAATCACAACAGAACGTTCCCACTGAGAGTTCAACCTGGTTTGTGGGATTCATCGCGAAGAAAAGAGCCATAGCAAAAAGCTATCGTAGCGAAAAGCGACCAGGGTAAGGACGAGCTGGAGGAATCACAACAGAACGTTCCCACTGAGAGTTCAACCTGGTTTTTGGGATTCATCGCGAAGAAAAGAGCCATAGCAAAAAGCTATCGTAGCGAAAAGCGACCAGGGTAAGGACGAGCTGGAGGAATCACAACAGAACGTTCCCACTGAGAGTTCAACCTGGTTTGTGGGATTCATCGCGAAGAAAAGAGCCATAGCAAAAAGCTATCGTAGCGAAAGCGACCAGGGTAAGGACGAGCTGGAGGAATCACAACAGAACGTTCCCACTGAGAGTTCAACCTAGTTTGTGGGATTCATCGCGAAGAAAAGAGCCATAGCAAAAAGCTATCGTAGCGAAAAGCGACCAGGGTAAGGACGAGCTGGAGGAATCACAACAGAACGTTCCCACTGAGAGTTCAACCTGGTTTGTGGGATTCATCGCGAAGAAAAGAGCCATAGCAAAAAGCTATCGTAGCGAAAAGCGACCAGGGTAAGGACGAGCTGGAGGAATCACAACAGAACGTTCCCACTGAGAGTTCAACCTGGTTTGTGGGATTCATCGCGAAGAAAAGAGCCATAGCAAAAAGCTATCATAGCGAAAAGCGACCAGGGTAAGGACGAGCGGGAGGAATCACAACAGAACGTTCCCACTGAGAGTTCAACCTGGTTTGTGGGATTCATCGCGAAGAAAAGAGCCATAGCAAAAAGCTATCGTAGCGAAAAGCGACCAGGGTAAGGACGAGCTGGAGGAATCACAACAGAACGTTCCCACTGAGAGTTCAACCTGGTTTGTGGGATTCATCGCGAAGAAAAGAGCCATAGCAAAAAGCTATCGTAGCGAAAAGCGACCAGGGTAAGGACGAGCTGGAGGAATCACAACAGAACGTTCCCACTGAGAGTTCAACCTGGTTTTTGGGATTCATCGCGAAGAAAAGAGCCATAGCAAAAAGCTATCGTAGCGAAAAGCGACCAGGGTAAGGACGAGCTGGAGGAATCACAACAGAACGTTCCCACTGAGAGTTCAACCTGGTTTGTGGGATTCATCGCGAAGAAAAGAGCCATAGCAAAAAGCTATCGTAGCGAAAGCGACCAGGGTAAGGACGAGCTGGAGGAATCACAACAGAACGTTCCCACTGAGAGTTCAACCTAGTTTGTGGGATTCATCGCGAAGAAAAGAGCCATAGCAAAAAGCTATCGTAGCGAAAAGCGACCAGGGTAAGGACGAGCTGGAGGAATCCCAACAGAACGTTCCCACTGAGAGTTCAACCTGGTTTGTGGGATTCATCGCGAACAAAAGATCGATAGAAAAAGCTATCGTAGCGAAAAGTGGGCAGAGTAAGGACGAGCAGGAGGAATCACAAGAAAAAGTTCCCACAGAGTGCGCAACCTGGTTTGTGGGATTCATCGCGAAGAAAAGATAGAGAAAATAGGCCATCGTCGCGAAAAGTGACCACGGTAAGGACGAGCAGGAGGAAGCACAATACAAAATTGCCACTGAGTGTCCAACCATGGCATGTGGGATTCATCGCGAAGAAAAGATCGATAGGAAAAAGCGATCATTGCAAAAAGGAGCAAGGTAAGGACGAGGAGGAGGAAGCACAACAGAAAGTTGCCAGTGAGTGTCCAGCCCGGTTTGTGGGATTCATCAAGAAGACAAAATGCACAGAAAAAGCTATCGTAGCGAAAAATGATTAGGGTAACGACGAGCAGGAGGAAGCACAACAGAAGTTGCTACTGAGTGTCCAACCTCACTTGTGTGATTCATCGCGAAGATCGATAGCAAAAACGATCGTAGCGACACAATCGAAAGCACGATCACAACAGAAAGTTCCCACTGAGTGTCCAACCCGGTTTGTAGGATTCATCGCGAAGAGAAGATGGATAGAAAAAACTATTGGATCGAAAAATGGCCAGGTAAGGACGACGAGAAGGAAGCACAACAGAAAGACGTGACTGCAAGTCCAACCTGGTTTGTGGGATTCATCGCGAAAAGATCGATAGTTAAAGCGATCGTAGCGAAAACTAACTAGGGTAAGGATGAACAGGAGGTAGCCCAACAGAAAATTGTCACTGAGTGTCCAACCAGGCATGTGAGATCCATATTGCGAATAAAAAGAAAGATAGGAAAAACCTATCGTAGCGAAAAGTGACCAGGGTAACGACGAGCACGAGGAATCACACCAGAAAGTTGCCACTCTGTGTCCAACCCGGTTTGTGGGATTCATCGCGAAGAGAACATCGATAGAAAAGCCTATGGGAACGAAAAGTGACCCGGGTAAGGACGAGCAGGAGGAAGCACAACAGAACGTTCCCACTGAGTGCCCAATGCAGTTTGTGGAATTCATCGCGAAGAAAAGATCGATAGGAAAAAGCTATTGTTGCGAAAAGTGACCAGGGCAAGGACGAGGAGGAGGAAGCACAACAGAAAGTTACGACTGAGAGTGCAACCCGGTCTGTAGGATTCATCGCGAAGGGATGATCAATCGAGAAAAGCTATCGTAGTGAAAAGTGGCAAGGTAAGGACGAGCAGGAGGAATCACAACAGAAAATTACAACTGTGTATGCACCCCAGTTTGTTGGATTCATCGCGAAGAAGAGATCGATAGAAAAAGCGATCGTAACTAAAAGTGACCCGGGGAAGGACGAGCAGGAGCAAGCATAACACGAATTTGCCACTGAGTGTCCAACCCAGTTTGTGGGATTCATCGCGAAGAAATGATCGATAGAAAAAGCTATCGTAGCGAAAATCAAGCAAAGGACGAGCAGGAGGAAGCACAACAGGAAGGAGTGTCCAACCTAGTTTGTGGGATTCATCACGAAGAAATGATCGGTAGAAAAAGCGATCGTAGCGAAAAGTGACCAGGGTAAGGACGAGCGGGAGGAAGCACAAGAGAAAGTTGCCACTGATTGTCGAACCCGGTTTATGGGATTCATCGTGAAGAAAAGATCGATAGAAAAAAGCGATCGTAGCGAAAAGTTACCAGGGTAAGGACGAGCAGGACGGAGCGCAACAGAAAGTTCCCACTGACAGCACAACCTCGTTTGTGGGATTCATCGGGAATAACAGGTTGATAGAAAAAGCGAACGCATCGAAAAGTGACCAGGGTAAGGACGAGCAGGAGGAGGCATAACAGAAAGTTGCCACAGAGTGTCTAACACGGTTTGTGGGATTCATCGCGAAAAAAAGATCGATAGAAAAAAGCGATCGTAGCGAAAAGTGACCAGGGTAAAGACAAGCAGTGGAAGCACAACAGAAAGTTGCCACTGAGAGTCAACCCGGTTTGTAGGATTCATCGTGAAGAGATGATCGATCGAGAACAGCTGTCGTACGAAAAGTGACCTTGGGTACGACAAGCAGGATGAAGTCCAGCAGAAAGCTTTTTTTTCGTGTCTTCCAAGTGTTTGCAACACACGTACGCTGGACATGTTGTAACACATAACACTACCCTCAGGAAAGATATCGTGTAGCGACCGATAATGGGCTTTGAGTGGCCTACCACTGCTGCAACACGGTTGCCCTTAACATTCTGTGATTCTGTGATTGAATTCCATTTGGAGAGTGCAGTACGCTCTGATAAAGTTGGAACATCTGTCAAACCTTAAATTATCGTTGCTATTGATTTCTTCTAACAAGTACACGCTGCCGACATGATTTGTAGCTATTGTTTGGTTGCAGCATAATTCGGACGCAAAAGTCAACGTTATATATTTTTTCCCTTGCCTTGCTTGCACTTTGATAATTAGTTCCCTGCAGTTTCATTACTATATGTTTGGCATACGTACACACAGTACAAGTGCATTTTGTTCTGTGTACCCTTGCCTTCTCACGGGCCCGTGATATGTTCCGTGTTAGCTCTGCGAAGTAACTGCGGCTATGCAGCGGCACAGATGTGGACAGATAGAGAGAGGACAGTAGGAAGGAGGGGGACACAGGGGATTTAGTATGCGTCCTGGTCGACGTCAAGGGCATTCTGCCGACATTCGTCTGGAAAACCTGCCGGAAAACCCATGGGAAACCCCAGATAGCACAGTCGGTGCGGGGATTCTAACCCGCTTCACCTCCTGGTCTCGAAGTGAAAAGCGATCTAACCGCTATGCCACGGGATCTGGTCCCCTGAGGTGTACCGAAGATAATACATGCGAATACAGTCAACCCTCGATTTATGAACCTTCGATTTATGAATTCCCTCGTTTTATGAACACGAGCACGGGGAACCAAACTTTTTCCATTCATTTTTCCCTCGTTTTATGAACCTCGATATTCGAATAATGAACGAAATTTCTGGGAACCAACTAGGAACTGCACAGCGTTTTTGCCTTCAATTTATGAACGGATCGTTCCGAGGTCAACAGAAACTTTCAAAGGGATTATTCCGTGGTCTTATCAATGACCCCTGAACGGACAAAACGTTTTCCAAGTATTGCACCCTCGGTTCTTAACCCCTCGAAATCCGAACAACAAACGGGTTTTCCGGGGTTTTCCGGGATCGAAAAAAGCTATCGTAGTGAAAAGTGGCCAGGGTAAGGACGAGCAGGAGGAATCACAACAGAAAATTACAACTGTGTATGCACCCCAGTTTGTTGGATTCATCGCGAAGAAGAGATCGATAGAAAAAGCGATCGTAACTAAAAGTGACCCGGGTAGGGACGAGCAGGAGGAAGCGCAACAGAAAGTTGCCAGTGAGTGTCCAACCTGGTTTGTGGGATTCATCGCGAAGAAAAGAGCCATAGCAAAAAGCTATCGTAGCGAAAAGTGACCAGGGTAAGGACGAGCTGGAAGAATCACAACAGAACGTTCCCACTGAGAGTTCAACCTGATTTTTGGGATTCATCGCGAAGGAAAGAGCCATAGCAAAAAGCTATCGTAGCGAAAAGCGACCAGGGTAAGGACGAGCTGGAGGAATCACAACAGAACGTTCCCACTGAGAGTTGAACCTGGTTTGTGGATATTCATCGCGAAGAAAAGAGCCATAGCAAAAAGCTATCGTAGCGAAAAGCGACCAGGGTAAGGACGAGCTGGAGGAATCACAACAGAACGTTCACACTGAGAGTTCAACCTGGTTTGTGGGATTCATCGCGAAGAAAAGAGCCATAGCAAAAAGCTATCGTAGCGAAAAGCGACAAGGGTAAGGACGAGCTGGAGGAATCACAACAGAACGTTCCCACTGAGAGTTCAACCTGGTTTGTGGGATTCATCGCGAAGAAAAGAGCCATAGCAAAAAGCTATCGTAGCGAAAAGCGACCAGGGTAAGGACAAGCTGGAGGAATCACAACAGAACGTTCCCACTGAGAGTTCGACCTGGTTTGTGGGATTCATCGCGAAGAAAAGAGCCATAGCAAAAAGCTATCGTAGCGAAAAGCGACCAGGGTAAGGACGAGATGGAGGAATCACAACACAACGTTCCCACTGAGAGTTCAACCTGGTTTGTGGGATTCATCGCGAAGAAAAGAGCCATAGCAAAAAGCTATCGTAGCGAAAAGCGACCAGGGTAAGGACGAGCTGGAGGAATCACAACAGAACGCTCCCACTGAGAGTTCAACCTGGTTTGTGGGATTCATCGCGAAGAAAAGAGCCATAGCAAAAAGCTATCGTAGCGAAAAGCGACCAGGGTAAGGACGAGCTGGAGGAATCACAACAGAACGTTCCCACTGAGAGTTCAACCTGGTTTGTGGGATCCATCGCGAAGAAAAGAGCCATAGCAAAAAGCTATCGTAGCGAAAAGCGACCAGGGTAAGGACGAGCTGGAGGAATCACAACAGAACGTTCCCACTGAGAGTTCAACCTGGTTTTTGGGATTCATCGCGAAGAAAAGAGCCATAGCAAAAAGCTATCGTAGCGAAAAGCGACCAGGGTAAGGACGAGCTGGAGGAATGACAACAGAATGTTCCCACTGAGAGTTCAACCTGGTTTGTGGGATTCATCGCGAAGAAAAGAGCCATAGCAAAAAGCTATCGTAGCGAAAAGCGACCAGGGTAAGGACGAGCTGGAGGAATCACAACAGAACGTTCACACTGAGAGTTCAACCTGGTTTGTGGGATTCATCGCGAAGAAAAGAGCCATAGCAAAAAGCTATCGTAGCGAAAAGCGACAAGGGTAAGGACGAGCTGGAGGAATCACAACAGAACGTTCCCACTGAGAGTTCAACCTGGTTTGTGGGATTCATCGCGAAGAAAAGAGCCATAGCAAAAAGCTATCGTAGCGAAAAGCGACCAGGGTAAGGACGAGCTGGAGGAATCACAACAGAACGTTCCCACTGAGAGTTCAACCTGGTTTGTGGGATTCATCGCGAACAAAAGATCGATAGAAAAAGCTATCGTAGCGAAAAGTGGGCAGAGTAAGGACGAGCAGGAGGAATCACAAGAAAAAGTTCCCACAGAGTGCGCAACCTGGTTTGTGGGATTCATCGCAAAGAAAAGAAAATAGGCCATCGTCGCGAAAAGTGACCACGGTAAGGACGAGCAGGAGGAAGCACAATACAAAATTGCCACTGAGTGTCCAACCATAGCATGTGGGATTCATCGCGAAGAAAAGATCGATAGGAAAAAGTGATCATTGCAAAAAGGAGCAAGGTAAGGACGAGGAGGAGGAAGCACAACAGAAAGTTGCCAGTGAGTGTCCAGCCCGGTTTGTGGGATTCATCAAGAAGACAAAATGCACAGAAAAAGCTATCGTAGCGAAAAATGATTAGGGTAACGACGAGCAGGAGGAAGCACAACAGAAGTTGCTACTGAGTGTCCAACCTCACTTGTGTGATTCATCGCGAAGATCGATAGCAAAAACGATCGTAGCGACACAATCGAAAGCACGATCACAACAGAAAGTTCCCACTGAGTGTCCAACCCGGTTTGTAGGATTCATCGCGAAGAGAAGATGGATAGAAAAAACTACCGGATCGAAAAGTGGCCAGGTAAGGACGACGAGAAGGAAGCACAACAGAAGGACGTGACTGCAAGTCCAACCTGGTTTGTGGGATTCATCGCGAAAAGATCGATAGTTAAAGCGATCGTAGCGAAAACTAACTAGGGTAAGGATGAACAGGAGGAATCACAACAGAACGTTCCCACTGAGAGTTCAACCTTGTTTGTGGGATTCATCGCGAACAAAAGATCGATAGAAAAAGCTATCGTAGCGAAAAGTGGGCAGAGTAAGGACGAGCAGGAGGAATCACAAGAAAAAGTTCCCACAGAGTGCGCAACCTGGTTTGTGGGATTCATCGCAAAGAAAAGATAGAGAAAATAGGCCATCGTCGCGAAAAGTGACCACGGTAAGGACGAGCAGGAGGAAGCACAACACAAAATTGCCACTGAGTGTCCAACCATGGCATGTGGGATTCATCGCGAAGAAAAGATCGATAGGAAAAAGTGATCATTGCAAAAAGGAGCAAGGTAAGGACGAGGAGGAGGAAGCACAACAGAAAGTTGCCAGTGAGTGTCCAGCCCGGTTTGTGGGATTCATCAAGAAGACAAAATGCACAGAAAAAGCTATTGTAGCGAAAAATGATTAGGGTAACGACGAGCAGGAGGAAGCACAACAGAAGTTGCTACTGAGTGTCCAACCTCACTTGTGTGATTCATCGCGAAGATCGATAGCAAAAACGATCGTAGCGACACAATCGAAAGCACGATCACGACAGAAAGTTCCCACTGAGTGTCCAACCCGGTTTGTAGGATTCATCGCGAAGAGAAGATGGATAGAAAAAACTATCGGATCGAAAAGTGGCCAGGTAAGGACGACGAGAAGGAAGCACAACAGAAAGACGTGACTGCAAGTCCAACCTGGTTTGTGGGATTCATCGCGAAAAGATCGATAGTTAAAGCGATCGTAGCGAAAACTAACTAGGGTAAGGAAGAACAGGAGGAAGCCCAACAGAAAATTGTCACTGAGTGTCCAACCAGGCATGTGAGATCCATATTGCGAATAAAAAGAAAGATAGGAAAAACCTATCGTAGCGAAAAGTGACCAGGGTAACGGCGAGCAGGAGGAATCACACCAGAAAGTTACCACTGAGTGTCCAACCTGGTTTGTGGGATTCATCGCGAAGAGAAGATGGATAGAAAAAACGATCGTATCCAAAAGTGGCCAGGTAAGGACGACCAGGAGGAAGCACAACAGAAAGTACGGGACTGCGAGTCAAACCTGGTTTGTGGGGTTCATCGCGAAAAGATCGATAGTTAAAGCAATCGTAGCGTAAAGTGGCCAGGGTAAGGACGAGCAGGAGCAAGTACAACAGAAAGTGGCCACTGAGTGTCCAACCCGGTTTATGGGATTCATCGCGAAGAAAAGGTCGATAGAAAAAAGCGATCGTAGCAAAAAATTACCCGGGTAAGGAAGAGCAGGAGGAATCACAACAGAATGTTCCCACTGAGAGTTCAACCCGGTTTGTGGGATTCATCGCGAAGAGAAGATCGATAGAAAAGTCTATGGGAACGAAAAGTGACCCGGGTAAGGACGAGCAGGAGGAAGCACAACAGAACGTTCCCACTGAGTGTCCAATGCAGTTTGTGGAATTCATCGCGAAGAGAAGATCGATAGGAAAAAGCTATTGTTGCGAAAAGTGACCAGGGTAAGGACGAGCAGAAGGCAGCACAACAAAAATTGCCACTGAGAGTGGAACCCGGTCTGTAGGATTCATCGCGAAGGGATGATCAATCGAGAAAAGCTATCGTAGTGAAAAGTGGCAAGGTAAGGACGAGCAGGAGGAATCACAACAGAAAATTACAACTGTGTATGCACCCCAGTTTGTTTGATTCATCGCGAAGAAGAGATCGATAGAAAAAGCGATCGTAACTAAAAGTGACCCGGGTAAGGACGAGCAGGAGGAATCACAACAGAACATTCCCACTGAGAGTTCAACCTGGTTTGTGGGATTCATCGCGAACAAAAGATCGATAGAAAAAGCTATCGTAGCGAAAAGTGACCAGGCTAAGGACGAGCAGGAGCAAGCATAACACGAAGTTGCCACTGAGTGTCCAACCCAGTTTGTGGGATTCATCGCGAAGAAAAGATCGATAGAAAAAGCTGTCGTAGCGAAAATCAAGCAAAGGACGAGCCGGAGGAAGCACAACAGGAAGGAGTGTCCAACCTAGTTTGTGGGATTCATCACGAAGAAAAGATCGGTAGAAAAAGCGATCGTAGCGAAAAGTGATCAGGGTAAGGACGAGCAGGAGGAAGCACAAGAGAAAGATGCCACTGATTGTCGAACCCCCTTTATGGGATTCATCGCGAAGAAAATATCGATAGAAAAAAGCGATCGTAGCGACAAGTTATCAGGGTAAGGACGAGCAGGACGAAGCGCAACGGAAAGTTCCCACTGACAGCGCAACCTCGTTTGTGGGATCCATCGCGAAGAGATGATGGATAGAAAAAAACTATCGTATCGAAAAGTGGCCAGGTAAGGACGACGAGAAGGAAGCACAACAGAAAGACGTGACTGCAAGTCCAACCTGGTTTGTGGGATTCATCGCGAAAAGATCGATAGTTAAAGCGATCGTAGCGAAAACTAACTAGGGTAAGGATGAACAGGAGGAAGCCCAACAGAAAATTGTCACTGAGTGTCCAACCAGGCATGTGAGATCCATATTGCGAATAAAAAGAAAGATAGGAAAAACCTATCGTAGCGAAAAGTGCCCAGGGTAACGACGAGCAGGAGGAATCGCACCAGAAAGTTGCCACTCAGAGTCCAACCCGGTTTGTGGGATTCATCGCGAAGAGAACATCGATAGAAAAGCCTATGGGAACGAAAAGTGACCCGGGTAAGGACGAGCAGGAGGAAGCACAACAGAACGTTCCCACTGAGTGTCCAATGCAGTTTGTGGAATTCATCGCGAAGAAAAGATCGATAGGAAAAAGCTATTGTTGCGAAAAGTGACCTGGGCAAGGACGAGGAGGAGGAAGCACAACAGAAAGTTACCACTGAGAGTGCAACCCGGTCTGTAGGATTCATCGCGAAGGGATGATCAATCGAGAAAAGCTATCGTAGTGAAAAGTGGCAACGTAAGGACGAGCAGGAGGAATCACAACAGAAAATTACAACTGTGTGTGCACCCCAGTATGTTGCATTCATCGCGAAGAAGAGATCGATAGAAAAAGCGATCGTAACTAAAAGTGACCCGGGGAAGGACGAGCAGGAGCAAGCATAACACGAAGTTGCCACTGAGTGTCCAACCCAGTTTGTGGGATTCATCGCGAAGAAATGATCGATAGAAAAAGCTATCGTAGCGAAAATCAAGGAAAGGACGAGCAGGAGGAAGCACAACAGGAAGGAGTGTCCAACCTAGTTTGTGGGATTCATCACGAAGAAATGATCGGTAGAAAAAGCGATCGTAGCGAAAAGTGACCAGGGTAAGGACGAGCAGGAGGAAGCACAAGAGAAAGTTGCCACTGATTGTCGAACCCGGTTTATGGGATTCATCGCGAAGAAAAAGATCGATAGAAAAAAGCGATCGTAGCGAAAAGTTGCCAGGGTAAGGACGAGCAGGACGGAGCGCAACAGAAAGTTCCCACTGACAGCACAACCTCGTTTGGGGGATTCATCGGGAATAACAGGTTGATAGAAAAAGCGAACGCATCGAAAAGTGACCAGGGTAAGGACGAGCAGGAGGAGGCATAACAGAAAGTTGCCACAGAGTGTCTAACACGGTTTGTGGGATTCATCGCGAAAAAAAGATCGATAGAAAAAAGCGATCGTAGCGAAAAGTGACCAGGGTAAAGACAAGCAGTGGAAGCACAACAGAAAGTTGCCACTGAGAGTCAACCCGGTTTGTAGGATTCATCTTGAAGAGATGATCGATCGAGAACAGCTGTCGCACGAAAAGTGACCTTGGGTACGACAAGCAGGATGAAGTCCAGCAGAAAGCTTTTTTTTCGTGTCTTCCAAGTGTTTGCAACACACGTACGCTGGACATGTTGTAACACATAACACTACCCTCAGGAAAGATATCGTGTAGCGACCGATAATGGGCTTTGAGTGGCCTACCACTGCTGCAACACCGTTGCCCTTAACATTCTGTGATTCTGTGATTGAATTCCATTTGGAGAGTGCAGTACGCTCTGATAAAGTTGGAACATCTGTCAAACCTTAAATTATCGTTGCTATTGATTTCTTGTAACAAGTACACGCTGCCGACATGATTTGTAGCTATTGTTTGGTTGCAGCATAATTCGGACGCAAAAGTCAACGTTATATATTGTTTCCCTTGCCTTGCTTGCACTTTGATAATTAGTTCCCTGCAGTTTCATTACTATATGTTTGGCATACGTACACACAGTACAAGTGCATTTTGTTCTGTGTACCCTTGCCTTCTCACGGGCCCGTGATATGTTCCGTGTTAGCTCTGCGAAGTAACTGCGGCTATGCAGCGGCACAGATGTGGACTGATAGAGAGAGGACAGTAGGAAGGAGGGGGACACAGGGGATTTAGTATGCGTCCTGGTCGACGTCAAGGGCATTCTGCCGACATTCGTCTGGAAAACCTGCCGGAAAACCCATGGGAAACCCCAGATAGCACAGTCGGTGCGGGGATTCTAACCCGCTTCACCTCCTGGTCTCGACGTGAAAAGCGATCTAACCGCTATGCCACGGGATCTGGTCCCCTGAGGTGTACCGAAGATAATACATGCGAATACAGTCAACCCTCGATTTATGAACCTTCGATTTATGAATTCCCTCGTTTTATGAACACGAGCACGGGGAATCAAACTTTTTCCATTCATTTTTCCCTCGTTTTATGAACCTCGATATTCGAATAATGAACGGAATTTCTGGGAACCAACTAGGAATTGCCCAGCGTTTTTGCCCTCAATTTATGAACGGATCGTTCCGAGGTCAACAGAAACTTTCAAAGGGATTATTCCGTGGTCTTATCAATGACGCCTGAACGGACAAAACGTTTTCCAAGAATTGCACCCTCGGTTCTTAACCCCTCGAAATCCGAACAACAAACGGGTTTTCCGGGGTCGCACAAGGCGCGACCAAGCGTTCCTGACATTAGTTGATGAATAAGGTGGCCGCAGTCACCCAGAGATTAATAAACGGAGGTTAAAAATCCCGGAGGAAATCCGAGACCAGTCCGGTGCGAATGTGGTGACATCTCTTCTTTCCAAGATTGACAGAGCGGAAGGCATGGTCTAAAGCAAAATTAAACAATTTAGTATTGCATAATAAACAGTGTGTGAATGCGCTAACGTCTGTTCTATGTGAGATTGATACAGCAGAAGGCATGGTCAAAAGCAAAATTACACAATATATGGCATTATAAACACAATATCAACTCGGAAATACTGTTCCATTTACTGTTCCACTCGATAGTACTCAGTTAACGGAATTTTCGATTTATGAATCCCTCGATATATGAATGATTTTTCGGGGAACCGAGGGTGTTCATAAATCGAGGGTTGTACATGCGTTTCCAAAAGCCATCTGAGTGCTGTTGCTGCTAATGCTGCACCAAAGCCACAGACAAAGCGTTAAAGCTTCGGAACAAAATGGATTTCAAGCTTGCGGTATTCCAACAATCATTTATACGAACTGAACACAATTGTGAAATATCTCACTTGAAAACGAAAGTGGCATCATAAAAACGACTTTCGAAATTTGAAAAAGTCTGGCTCCCACCGAACGTCGAGGGAACTTCTTCCTTTCTCTGCTCGGCACACGTCACCAAGCAGATGACCGCTGTTTCTTTCCATCTGTGTCTGAGTGATCTGATCCCCAATCTTCGTCCATTGTTTCTCGTTCCGGGAATGAAACGCAGCGGCTACGACCAGCGTGGTATATACTACTTGTCCGCTTCATGCAGGGTGACGGAGCGCGTTGGCAATCGGAATGGAAAGTTTTGGGGACTCCCCTCCACATTCCTGTTTCGGATTGATTACTCGTTTTTTGAGGCGTAATTCGTCACACGAGACAGAAACAACGTTGATGGTAGGTATTCTGTAGGTACACTGTGTGTATACTGTGGATGTTATGCACCAACTACGATGTTCAGCAATTTTTTTTCACCGATCGTTCCGAAGTATTCCTTTAATTCCTAGTGTAATATGGAAACGCGAGGGGACTTCGATACGCACGATACTTAGCTTCGATACAAAGCTGAACCAAGTCACATTGTTAATCTTCTTCCACCGTCCTTCTGATGTTTTGCAGACTATAGCATTGGGGTCAGCAGGGACGGTGGAAGGATCCTATATAGAACCAGCTTCTGATAGCGCTCCTTCTCACCTTGCGGATTTGTGATTTCGCGCGTTAAGTAGCTGCTCTCTCACTCCTACTCGGGCGCTCCGAGTTTTGTACTCCTGGAGCACATACTAAACGGCACATGGACACCGGAACGCGGTCTGTGCTGTTGTTTCTCCACTTCTCTTTTCTTCTGCTCTCTTTGTTCTGTGCCGCCCTACCGTCCTCCGTTCTCGTTCTTCGCTTTCGTTGAGAGAAGAGACGGAGCATGATACCTCTTTTCGTGCACCGTCCAAAAGCAGGTGCGTGAAGAGCGCGCTCGTGTTTGAAACTCGGAGTACGAGCGTAACCACTTAAAGGGACTATCGCATCCGGAGACATGGGTAGGAAATGGTTACGAGAATGCTTGGCATCATTCGACAATTCATTTCAGCAATTATCTTGGCTGGAAAATGTTCCAGTAATACATAAACGAGTTTTTTCGATCAGCGAAACATCGGATGACGACATTGTGACGAAGGCTTCAACAGGACCAATGCGAGGTCGGCGCACCGCCGGCGCCGCTCCCCCATTTTCTCTCGGAGATATCGTCTACTTTGTACATATGGCGTCGTGCATGTTTCTGTGTATGAAACAACCAATTTCCTCGAAAGTGCTGTGAGTTTCGCTCAGTGCTGAAATTGCAACATGTCTTCGAGTTCGGGAACGCGTTGTAATGTTCCTGGCTGTAAAAAATCGTCTGGTGCGAACTCAGAATTGACATTTCACGGGGCCAAGGACAGGGACACTAAACGAAAGAGGGAAGCAGTAATCGCCGGCAGTCTTCCTGTCGTGGCAGAGGAACTGCACGTTCGGCACGTTTGTTCCTCGCATTTTGCCGACGAGGCGTACGTGGAGTCGGACTTATTGCAATTCCGTATGGGACTGGCAGCCAAACGAAATAGACTAAAGCCCGATGCTGTGCCCACATTGTTCGATGAGCAAATGAAAACCACCGACGTGCCGGATGAGCAGGTAAGAATTTGTTTTCAATTCATTTCGAATGAAGCCCTACAAAAGTGTGGTGTACTGTAATTCATTGGCAATTAATAATCATTTGATACCACAATATGTGACTGCATTACATGATGAACACTGTGAAAGACACACATGCTTTCATGTTTACATTTTATGTTTTTTTTATTTGGTCACATGGATTATATTGCTGCAGATCACAGTCCTATAAAACTGATGGCTTACATTGTGCTTCATCCTTTTTTGCTTTCTTCATATTCTTTTTTTAAACATGTTGTATTTCAAAAAGCAGCGTGGAATGCCCAGAAATATATAATATCCGTTGGCTTTTACTTTTTCCCCTTGAAATTCCCTAGCCTGTTATAGCAGAAAATTAGTACCGGAACACCACACTAGGGCGGGTGATCTTGCATCAGTCAGGGTATAGTACGAGGGGTGTTCAAGTGAAACCGGGTCTTTCTGTCTCCTGAGTGTAAAAATGGCTCGCGCAACTTAATTCATGATTTTCACACGCGACAGGCCTCCGCGTTCACCTCGCGGTCGTCTAAAGTTTGTGCAAAACAGAAGACACGTGCTGGACAAGATGGCTGACAACGAGGTGAGCGCGCACATCGAACCGCGAATTGTCATGAAGTTTCTCGTGAAGGAAGGCGTAAGGTCATCTGAAATTCACAGAAGACTTCAGGCTCAGTATGGCCATAATACACCTAGCCGCAGCAAAGCGTTTGAGTGGTGCAAATGGTTCCGAGGCGGCCGTGATCAGTGCAGGACGATCCCGGCCGCGGCGGCTCAGAGCCCAGTGTCAGAGTTCCTGAGAACATCCAACTTGTGGAGCGCCTGATCCTCAAGGACCGACGGATACCATGTCTCGAACTGGCTCGAAAGACGGACCTTTCTGTGGGAACGTTGAACACTATCATTCATGAACATCTCCAGTTTCTCATCCTAGAGGACAATTAACGCCCGCATACCGCGCATCTCACGACACGTACCTTACAGGAACTCGGCTGGGAGTTGCTGCCACATCCCCTTTACAGTCCAGAGCTCGCCCCCAGCGATTTCCATTTCTTCGGGCCACTGAAGGCGTTCCTTGGGGGCCGCCACTTCAGCTGCGACGACGAAATCAAGAATGCGGTCCGATCATGGCTGCTACGCGCCGGTAAGGATTTCTACGCGGCTGACATCCAAGCCCTCGTGAAACGCTGAGACAAGTGCATTAGTGCAGCTGGAGATTACGTTGAAAAATAAAACTAATTTCTCGCCTGTAAGTTCATTTTACTTTTGCGGAAAATGAAAAGTTCCGGTTTGACTTGAACGCCCCTCATACATAATCGCAGCACAGCTGACGGATTACCTCTCTACATGTACCTGCAAATTATGTCATCTGATTAAGTTCATATTCACCGGTTAGCACTCAACAACATAGGACTTTATGGCTTTAGAGGATTTGTCAAGAAGGCTCGCTAAGGTTTTGCCAAAAAGCCAAGACACAGATACTAAACAGCGAAATGCAAAGTGATACAAATTAAATACGCAATGTACTTCATGAACACTTGAAGTACTTTTCCTAGTACTTTGTACTTTATTAGAAGTGCATTTGGGATTGGGTACTTTGTACTGTACTTGAGGTACTAATGACCCAAGGTACTTGGTACTTTACTTTAAGTATAATTTTGAAGTACTTTGCCCATCACTGCTCCAGCTGACCCCGCTCGGAATCTGGGATTTATTATGGGTCACAGTACGTCAAGTACTCTACATGCGTAGCCCTTTGTGGACTTCTTGCGAAAGATCCTGTACCAAAAAGTGACATCGTAGGAGGTGGCGAACGCCTCCCCGACCCCCACACATCTCTCACAGTGTGCCAATTCTGATTGGAAATCATGACACTTCACAGACAGAGCGATAAGAGGAAAACTGTCGCTGTTTTTGTGTCGTGTCAGGCGCTGCATAAAGCGTGCCAACTGTAGTGTACCACAAGCACCGTAAGTAGCACAAGTGTTCTGTCTCGTACAGCGTGTTTCCGAGTCGGCTTTTATTCCACGGAAAGATGATACTTCATAGTTGGTAGATGATACTTGAAAGATGATACTATGATACTTAGAAGGCACTGAGTTTGTGTTAGCTGGATATAGTGATTGTCATTGTTGTTATCAGTTGTACTTCTCTCTCCCCTACGCAATTCCACAGGAAGTGGAGAAGTAGGGTACCTTGAATAAATAAATTAAAAAATATTGAGTACTGGAATCGGGTACCAGTTGATTACTTTCGTTTCCGTTTCCAATTCCGATGATTGCACTAGGCTCTAACCGTTGCTGTTTGCGATACCGTATCCATTATCGGTACCGATCCTTGGAAAGCACAATTCAGGAAGCTGCTGAAACAGAGCTCAATTGTTCACTTGCGAGATTAGGATTGGCCGCTACAATCTGCCAGGAACTGTAACGAAGGGATGGTCTAAGACTCATGTTTCTTCTCATGGCTCGATTCATGCTCCAGCGCGTGGCCCATCTTGATATGGACCATGTCTGGGTACGCGTATGCGCATGCCCGCCCCACTTCCGGTGGGGACCGCCATGTTTTTTGACATAAAAACATGCTGTAGGCTGTGAAGCGATCTGTTGAAGATTTTTACTGGGAATGACACCTAATGCGTTGCGTAGTGGACTGTCGAAACATTCAAGGCATAAACGTCGCTGTACGATTCTTCCGCTTCTCACCGGAAAACATCAGCGAAAAAAAGCCGGAGCTTCGGATTCGCGCCGTGGATCCGAGTGGATGAAGTGGACGAAGAACTCACGTGTCATGCTTTCCACCCCCACCCCCTTTGTCTTTGCCGGTGCTGGCGCATGCGCTTTGAAACTTCTGGCAATGCCTGTAATGTGTTTCATCAGACTGTACGAACGTCGCCATAATCGTTGGCAAGAAAACAGGGCATCTTACGAATGTCCCTCAACAAGTTTTCGTGTGTGTTTCTGGGGTGCGTCACCTGTTGTGTGCTTCCACTGGTGCAAGCTATACGATTCTAAAGAAATGTTATTCTGCTATGGCCTCAAAAAATGCTAGCAAGATCACGTGGTGCTACTTCGTCATTTAGCCGCCGGGAGCGACGCGCACACGGAAATGGTTCATTGCACGATGGTGCCTATGATGACGAATGAATCCTTTCTGGGCCTAGCACTTCGAATGACTGCGCATGTCAGGTCGACAATACTGACGTCGACAATATTCCAAGAATAAGCATGTTCCTCATGAGCCCGAACGGACCAGACGTGCTTAAGGAGAAGGGTCAGTGTATGCTTCCCTTTTAGACCCCCTTCCTCCTTTGTCCACAACTGCAATATACAGGGTATCCACCGTAACTATAGTAATTTTCAAAAATAGAACAAGCGCTTTTTCCCAGATTTAACCAATGGCAATGCACTCTACGCCTAAAATCCCAGCTTAAGATGGCTCAGGCAAGCTTCTGTGACGGTGGATGAATTAACTTTCGTTAATTAACTTTTTTAATTATCAACGATAGAAGATTGACCCAATGAGAACGTCGAATCCCTTGGGGTCACTAGTAACGTTACCGTTTTCGAAACAAAAACAGTAACGTTCCGTTTCCAAAACTGAGGCAGTTATAGCGCGTGGAAACGGCCTGGAAATAAGGTGCTCTGGTGGTCATTTTTCAACGCTCAAGTAGAAGCGCTCTCGTTTTCATTTCCTGTGTATGTAGGGGTGGAAAATAACTGTCGCACTAATCTGTCCCCTCCGGCGACAGCGTTTTCCCTCCCCTGCATACAGGGAAAAGGAAAATGGGAGCGCTTCTACTTGAGCGTCGAAAAACGACCACAAGATCGCCTTATTTCCAGGCCCTTTCCTCGATAACTATACTATATAAGTCTCTCGATTTTTGTTCGGAAAACGGTAATGCTACCAGTGACCCCAAGGGATTCGATGTTTCCCTACGGTCAATCTTGTATCGTTGATAATTAAACGAAAGTTAATTAATGCATCGACACAGAAGCTTGCCTGTGCTTTCTCAAGGTGGGCCTTTAGGCCTTAGTGGACCTAAGCTTACATCGCCATTGGTTAAAACGGGGAAAATGTGATTTTCTATTTAAAAAAATACTTCTATAGTTACGGTGGACACCCTGTATACGCGGTTTCGTGGTTCTAAAGCTTTCATCAGCCGAAAGTAAATTTGCAACATATCTCTGTTATCGTGTTATGTCCCCCCCCCCAAAAAAAAGAAAAGAAAAAGAACAAGTAAGCTATATTAAGCTTCACCGATCGATCTCAATCTGTTCACGCATTTAATATGCCCGTTCCACGTCTCCCACGCTCGTACCAGTTGCCTTCGTATATTTTATACCAATATCAAACTAAACTGGCCAAACTAAACTTCTTATGTCAATTATTTATGTTTTCTTGTTAAATACATGCGAGGAGTCATACTGTGTATTTTCCGCACTCAGCGGCTTCCCTAATCCGTGTCAACAAAATCATTTTAGTAATAAGGATTAATACTAAATCGTGGTTTTACGTCGCAGACAGCCATCAGATATAGCTTAGTGAAACACAAGCCCAACATAATCTCGCGCTGCCATGGCCACTTCGCCTGATCGTCCTGCCATCACTTCGTGCCACTGTTGGTTCGACTGGCCGTGCACACAACACGTGACTCCGCAAAAATGTTCCTGAACTGCCTAATGTTGAGGGATCCTGGTTATTTGCTCACGGGACAGATGCTCGCCGGACAGTTGCTTGCATGCATTTCCGTTTCTGCAGCTGATAGAACCAGGAAGAGATGTTTTGCGGGATCCCGCCAATAACAGTCGCTGATATGCTACATGTATTATAATAGAAAGTTCTAGTGCGTCGTATGCTATCGCCGTTGCGTACGCAAGGGATAGTGCGGTATTTCTGCGCACCGCGCGAAGTTTTCTGTTTTGCGCATGCGCAGAACCACCAACGATCTCCAATGTGTACACAAAAGCTACATACTACACTGCAATAAAAAATGTCTAATAATTCAGGCTTCTGGATTCTCTGTCATCATGTTACTTAATATCTATTGCATTTCACATTTTTTTCGGACATTGTTAGACCCCTGTTGGACGCCACGTATTAAGCACGTTCTTCTGGTGTGGTTCAGGTGATATTCATCCGGAATTAGGAAAGCGGTGTTCGGAATCTGGAAGGTCCTACGACGGAATGTCATGATAATGCCTGAACATTGGCGGGATCCACCGGAATCATCGGTATAGTGTCGTGTCTTTTATACAGGGTGTCCCAGAAAACGTGTCATTGAATTATGATAAAAAAACTACGCCACCTACAGCCATGCGGTCAGTGGCATTTGTTCCTACTGGGTTTTTGCCACCTCCTCTTGTGAATGTCGTGTAACGTAAGTTTAATTATGTAAATTTTTGCGAACTTAAGTTGGAAATTTGCCTAGTAAAGGTCACTTTTTTATCCCACCAATGTGAAGAGCGTGTCTAATTTAGTCAAATTAATGTTAATTTACAGGGATATTCAGGAGCTATCCCATCGGAAAAAATAGCCGAACATCATGCTCTACGGAGGTCGCACAGAATAGCGCACGATGAATTTTTCAGCGCAATCTTTGTCAGTCCGACGAAAGGAGGTTGGAAACCCAGCCCTCCCCGACGTCGCAGAAAGAGATAAAACAGGCATGACTTATCACGTCCGACTTTCGCTGGGATAATGCTTTCCCTCTCCCAATTTTAGGAACTGTTACTTTTTCTACTATCACTCTGTGGGCTGGCTTCGGAACCTCCTTTCGTCGCACTCAGAGCGATTGCGCTCAAACAGTCATCGCGCGCTATGGTCCGGTGCTCCGAAAAGCATGATATTCGGCTATTTTTTCCGATGGGATAGCTCGTGAATATCACTGTGAATTATCATGAATTTGAGTGAATTCGGCCCGCTCTTCATATTGGTGGGGTAAAAAAGTGACCTTTACTTGGAAAATTTCCGAGTTCAGTTCGCAAATATTTACATAATTAAACTTGGATTACATGACATTCACATTAGGAGGTGGCAAAAACCTAATAAGAACAAATGCTGTTGACCGCATGATTCTAGGCGGCGTAGTTTTTTTATTATAATTCAATGACACGTTTTCTGGGACACCCTGTATATCTAAATATGTCAATGCCAATATGATATCTCCCATGTCAATATCATGTGTTTTCCGTTTATTTTTTATTTTTTTCGTTTGAAACAACGGTCGGAGATGCCAACATGTGTTTTCCCGTTTTCCCAAATGCACAATCTACATTATTCCCTGTTTTCCCCCAACAAAGGGGTTCTAAGATCCCTGCTCATAAAGTGATCGTAGTTTCCTGTATTGGTAAGACAAGGACGCCGCTAGATGATTTTGAATTGGAGGAGGTGGCGAAAGAGACGCAGATCTTCAACAAGCCTGAAGCCACGTTTCGGAAATAGAGTATGGAGAGAGTCATATCGCGTCTCACTTTACCTCACCTTACCCTGCTGGTTTTGGACGGAGCCAATCCTGGTCCATCACGGGCTAAAAAGAGGGAGATATAAAGGTTTGACCTGACTACATGCCTCTCTTTCCATGACTTTATCATCTACTCCCATTCACCTTCGTGTATGAGGAATGTTAATGGGACTGCACTTCGTGTTAGCGCCGCGAAGCAACCGTGGCTATGAGCGGAGTACAGGTGTGGACATGTCGAGAAAGGACAGCAGAAAGGAGTGGGGGTTAATGGGACTGCTATTCACAATGACAGCTATGTCTGCTAATGAGAATGAGGGAAAATGTATGTGTCTGTTACTTTGTCAGTACTTTTTCGTTAGTAGTTCTCAAGCGTTCCTTCCATCCTGGGGGTTGCGGTCTCATTTCCTTTTACTCTTCCGTCTTCGTTTTCTTCTCTTCGAATGAAGACATATCGCGCTTATACCTCCTCTCACTGCTGAAACATGTTCTGACAAAGTGTCACAATGTCACCTCATTAAGAAAGACAACATATTTCTACTTCCCTGTGTTAGTCACTATTGGTCAGATGTAACATTTGTGCAACATTATTCTAAAATTAATCTGACCGTGCAGTTTGCATAGGTGAAAACGTTTTACAAGCACTGCAGGTGTCTCTGCATAGAATTCGGTCCGACACAATATAGAAAAACGTTGATGAATTATGAACCCGCAAACGTACACTTTAAAATGGATTTACACAATGTCGCATTTTGCAAGGAAGCACCTGTTTCCTTTTTAATAGAAATTGTCTCACAGAGCAGTGACGGTAGCGATGGTGTGAACACTTCCTTCTCCACAGGGAATACACGTGCCATTCGAACATGTCCCATTCAAGAAGACTGTTTCGTTGCCACATCGACCTTCCTGAAATGCACGAGAATTCGCTGTTCACGTCAAGTGTTCCAATTCCAATCGTATAGCTATCTTACATTTCAGAACCGAAAAACGACGACCACGTAGCTGTTCACGTCAAGTGTTCCAATTCCAATCGTATAGCTATCTTACATTTCAGAACCGAAAAACGACGACCACGTAGAGTGTTTTATCTCGTAATGTTGAGATTTAAGCATTATCAAACGGAGTCGCCTAATAAGGCGTTAATACACACTCCTGTCTGTTCGACCGACCTGCCCCTCCAGGTTTGCAAGAATTAAGTTTAGGCAATAATTTTCAGAAAAAAAGCTCAGAACGAACGTGTTTCTGCCTGTGTACCTAGAAATAAGTATTTAATTTGGTAGACTGGAGCAATAGTGAACTCATTAAAATTGTATAATCGCAAAACTCCCCTCGTTTTGGATTACTTCATATAGAACAACCTCGGATACACACAAACTGCACAGCATAGCAATCCCCTTACTTTTTCTAGGTAAATTGCGGGATTACTAAGCACGTAAAATGAAACGAAGTATAGCTTGCGAGTGATTCTCCAAGACACGACACTTACACCAACCAGGTTGTTGTGCGCTTTCCCCCCACCTTCTGCGCAGAGCTCTACCTGCAACAGAGAGAGAGGAAAGGTAAGGCGAGCTAGGCCTTTTTAACTGACTTAGTGTTTGTTATTGATGATGCGCGGTACACAGTCGCCGCTTTTTTTTTTGTCACCTTTTAAACTATATGCTTAAGGGGGTTTAGGTTGGTCATCCTACGTTATTCCAGATAAACGTATAAGGGCCAGCTCTCACTTGGCGACGCCCGACGCGGCGTCGTGAGCGGGCGGCGGAAATAGACGCGCATTTCCGGAGTCGGGAGAGGACAGACGTCGAGCCGAAAAAACTGCCATGCCGACCTTCTTTCACGACGTCGGCGAGAGCTGCCGAAAACGGCGGCTGGCCACCAATTAGGCGACACAAAAAGGCCACGCCTCCTGATTTTTCGTCTGCTTTGGACGACAGAATGCCACTGTGGTGGAAACTTGAAAATCGTGCGCTGCCCAAGCAACACAAAGTGTAGGAATAATGTTGGTGCAACATTGGTTACGTTGGCCAATGTTGGCAATGTCGCTGCGACGTTCCATTCATATTGGAATACCAACGTTAATTCACAGCCATTGCCGCAATATTTATGCAACATTTGATTACGAATATAAACTTTGGAAATGTTGCTGGAATAGGCATCTTATGATGTTATCCCAACGTGAAATTCCCAGCACTGGAACAATGTCGGTGAAACGCTAGAAGTTATCCATAAAAGCTGTAACATTGATCCGGCACTGATACAGTGTTTTCTTTCCAATGTGGGGCAGTCGCCACTGATCCAACGTTGTCAGAATATGGATACGACATAGCTGTACCGACGTGGCGTTCACAGCACTGGACCAATGTCGGAAAAACATTCAGGGGTCTAGATCAAATTTGTAGCATTCTTCCAGCATTGCTATGGTGGTTTTCTTCCAATGTGGGGCAGTCGCTGCCGGTCCAACGCTGTCAGAATATGGATACGAGATACCTGTATAGATTTGGCGTTCACGGCGTTGAAACAATGTCGGAGAAACGTTGAGGGGTCTACATCAAATTTGTAACATTGTTCCAGCATTGCTATAGTGCTTTTCTTCCAATGTGGGGCAGTCGCCACCGGTCCAACGTTGTCAGAATGTGAATACGAAATAGCTGTACCGACGTGGCGTTCACAGCATCGGACCAATGTCGGACAAACGTTGAGGGGTCTACGTCAGATATGTAACATTGTTCGAGCATTGCTGTGGTGCTTTTCCTCCAATGTGGGGCAGTTGCCACCGGTCCAACGTTGTCAGAATATGGATGCGACATAGCTGTACCGACGTGGCGTTCACAGCATTGGACCAATGTCGGACAAACGTTGAGGGGTCTAGATCAAATTTGTAGCATTCTTCCAGCATTGCTATGGTGCTTTTCTTCCAATGTGGGGCAGTCGCTGCCGGTCCAACGCTGTCAGAATATGGATACGAAATACCTGTATAGACTTGGCGTTCACAGCGTTGGAACAATTTCGGGGAAACGTTGAGGGGTATACATCAAATTTATAACGTTGTTCCGGCATTGGTACGGTGCCGTTTTTCCAACGTGCGACAGTCGCCACCGGTCTAACGTTGTCAGAATATGGATACGAAATAGCTGTATCCATGTGGCATTCACAGCATTGGAACAATGTCGTATAAATGTTGAGGGATCTGCATCAAATTTGGAACATTCTTCCAGTATTGCTATGGTGCTTTTCTTCCAATGTGGGGCAGTCGTCGCCGGGTCAACGTTGTCAGAATATGAATACGAAATAGCTGCACCGACGTGGCGTTCACAGCGTTGGACCAATGTCGGACAAACGTTGAGGGGTCTACGTCAGATATGTAACATTGTTCGAGCATTGCTGTGGTGCTTTTCCTCCAATGTGGGGCAGTTGCCACCGGTCCAACGTTGTCAGAATATGGATGCGACATAGCTGTACCGACGTGGCGTTCACAGCATTGGACCAATGTCGGACAAACGTTGAGGGGTCTAGATCAAATTTGTAGCATTCTTCCAGCATTGCTATGGTGCTTTTCTTCCAATGTGGGGCAGTCGCTGCCGGTCCAACGCTGTCAGAATATGGATACGAAATACCTGTATAGACTTGGCGTTCACAGCGTTGGAACAATTTCGGGGAAACGTTGAGGGGTATACATCAAATTTATAACGTTGTTCCGGCATTGGTACGGTGCCGTTTTTCCAACGTGCGACAGTCGCCACCGGTCTAACGTTGTCAGAATATGGATACGAAATAGCTGTATCCATGTGGCATTCACAGCATTGGAACAATGTCGTACAAATGTTGAGGGATCTGCATCAAATTTGGAACATTCTTCCAGTATTGCTATGGTGCTTTTCTTCCAATGTGGGGCAGTCGTCGCCGGGTCAACGTTGTCAGAATATGAATACGAAATAGCTGCACCGACGTGGCGTTCACAGCGTTGGACCAATCTCGGACAAACGTTGAGAGGTCTACATCAAATCTGTAACATTGTTCGAGCATTGCTATGGTGTTTTCCTTGCAATGTGGGGCAGTCGCTACCTGTCGAACGTTGTCAAAATATGGGTACGAAATAACTGTGGCGATGCGGCGTTCACAGCATGGGAACAATGTCGGAGAAACGTTGAGGGGGCTTCATCAAATTCGTAACGTTGTTCCGGCATTGGTACGGTGCCTTTTTGCAATGTGGGGCAGTCACCACCGGTCCAACGCTGTCAGAATGTGGGTACGAAACAGCAGTACCGATATATGTGTTTCACAGGAACGTTGGAGAGTCTACATAAAATTAGCGACGTCCTCCAGCATTGGTTTGCCTGTTCTGCCGTTGCGGCCTCTCTCATACAGTAGAGTGTCTTATGCGTGAATGGGACAACTGATTTATCAGCCCCGAGCAAGACAGATCTCCGGAACAGGATGTTCCATGACACACTCAAAAACAGGTTGCAGGTAAATTCGGAGGTTTACAAAGGGTTGCACAGATATGTTCCACAGATTTGGTGCCCCTAGATATACATTTTGAAAAGTTTAAAAACGGCAGTATGCAGCAGTAATGCACTAAACACAAAATTACACATGAACAAAGCAATAAATCTCCTTTTCCACCGCAAAATATTATTTGGGTATTTCGGGCTACTTTTTCTCCCACTTTGGCGGAATCAGGGCCTTGCATCTAGTAACCCTGGAGCGGGGATCGGGGAAGCCCACTGATCTCGATTGTAAAAGGCTGGATCGCGGATGGGAAGCGCGAGTGTGAAGAAACCGGCCGCCATCTTACTGTACCCACAACAGTCGCCGCAGCGATCATGGCAACTTCTTGCAATTACGGTCGTACCAACCGTACTGGCAAGGTTACATGGCCTAAATTTATACAGGTGAGTCACTCTTCATCAAAGAATAAATAGGCGTCCATTCTGTATATTTAGTTGACCATTATGAAGTGTTTTTTTGCCCAAAACGAGCACTGGATGCAGGTTGCTTGATCGCTCTTCCGACGTTCAATCGAGCAGACTTACATTTTACCCGGCGGCAAATACAGTTTGAGTGCATAATATGCTTGAAAGAACATGTTACACTACACAGGTAGTGTTGTCATCAATATATGTGCGAGCACTCGAGCGCTTTTTTGCATGCATTGCTAGCATGGTACACGGTGTTCTCTGCGGAAGCAAGTGCCACATTCATTTCTTTGAATTACCTTCGCGCACAAATTCGGTATTACGTCATAATGAGACCACGATTGTCACCTTTTTTCATGTATTGGTATTGTTTTGTGCCTTGGTTGGATTTGTGACAAATAAACTACGTAACGGTGGTGTGGCGCGACTTCAATAACGCCTTTGTGTCTGAGCTGTATCGTCAGCCTGTTACGATAGTAATAATTTGTAGCGTGTCGTGCTATTTGTAGCAGTTTTAAGGCAAAAGTGGTCTCTCAATACAGGTTTCGTCATGAGGGCTGCCCAGTGAATAATTTGTGCAGTGTGATACGGCTGGGTGTACATGTAAGTATCACGTTCCCCATCCACTGGTTTCTACTTTACAGGAAGGAACAACCTCAGTGCACGCACTGTGGTTAGCCTCTCTCAGTTTTGCATATTTTCTTACATGTTCACATCAGAAACACACCTTAGACTTTAGGCTCCTTCACCCAGCAATATAATAATTAGAGATTATAATTCTTTTTAGAAGAGTTCCCCATATTATTTTTAGAATAGTTTTTAATCTTTTTAATTTTTAGAAGATACAGGGATTGTAAACCATGTTTTAAACTGATGTTTTAACATTTGTCCAATGCATTTATTAAACAACATATTCATTTTTAACTGGTTGCACCCAAACCAATGTTCTGATGTATTATTTCCTTTGTTGTCGATGCGCCATAAAAATTTGAATAACCATCATCAATGCAGGTTACTTCACAGCTGCCTCGACATACTCAAGAAATGGGTGCAGAACCTGCGTAATGCCCACAAACCTTGACTACCACAGCACCTCCAGAAAGTAAAGGCATGTGTGTCACATAGGATTTTTAAAGGCATTCACAGTATATAATACCTTGTATGAACTGTTGTAGATCTAACCAGCCTCTACAGTACACTCTCAGAAATTAAAACTTGTCATGGAACTGTGATAATTGTTTCAGTTAATAGGCATGCACATATACGCTATAAGAAGAAAATTATTTATTGAGAATGCACTTCTCTGGCTACTCATGTTGTTTACATCTACTGTTGATCACATTCATTTATCACATACAGTGAAACCTTCCTATGTTGGACACCACGGTGCAGCAGAAGCGTGTCCTACTTATAGAGGTGTCCGAGTTACAGAATATGAGGGAAACAAAAAATGGAAAAGATCACAGCTGTGTTGCCAGAAATGTCCCCCTTCTTCAATTTATGGTCCTGAGTGGTACCTGGTGGCAGTGGTACCTCTACCCACTCTTCACTGATAATTATTACTGATTTTAGTAGATTCAATTCTGTTCAGATTCCACTCAATGGCATTACCTCTGGAGCTTTTTGAGCAGCGATGACTTGTCTCCGAAGCGTCAGCCCACTTTTCGTTGCTTTGGTGTAGTGTGCGTTCAAAGGCTCTAGACAAACCGAAGACAAATGCTCACACAAAGAATTACGATGTACACTGACATCACTTGTTTTTGGACTCGGAAAAACTAAAGCAACAAAATTCTGAGACCAGTATAGGGAAAAAAAGGGGCGAAAGTCCAGGCCACTGGCTCGTTTTAGGTATTTTTGGTGCAAAGATGGGCTGATATGGGCCGGTAATTTGGCCAGGGTTTTGTCCGACTTAGCAGGGAAAACCCTGTCCAACTTACGGGATAGGGAGGTGTCCGATATAGAGAATTTCGTCCCCGTGTAGTTTCAATGGCAGCCTGCCCGTGCAATGAAATCTTGTCCGACATGGGGAGTTGTCAGAGGTAAGGAGGTGTCCGACTTTGGAGGTTTTACTGTATTATATTCTTATATATTATTATTATTATATTATCACATATTCGATCACATTAAATTTAAAATTTAGCATATATGAGAAAATATCAGGAGGGGAGTTGCTATTCATTGCTCATTCCAACCTAAAATTGAGAGAGCGTACCTGACCATTGTCATTCCTAAAATATATATTGCCATTGTAGCAAGGTCACAAAACAATAAATGTAGTCTTTTGCTCTGCACGTTCATTGTATCCTCAAACGCATAAGTGCAAGAAATAAATCTTGAACTTGAATAAACTTGATGTTGTATAAATTTGACATAAAATGTTGAATAATCTAATGAATGATATAAAATATTAAATAAACTTGAACTCGTATATTATCTTTACTCATCATCAGTGATCTTCATTACAAAAGCATATGGTGTTAGACTTTTTTGTTTGCGTTTCACAGACTGGGTACACGAGGGCCAAAATGACAAAATCACAACTGTTTCAAGCTCCAAATAGTCCTGTTGCAATTTGAAGACCATACGTGGAGCTGCATTTTTTGGAACATGCTCCACATAACAAGCATGACAAAGTCAGGACTGGATAGCAGGACCCCGTCCCCAAGCAGCTTTTCTCACGCTGCACTTGTATTCAACAGGAGAAGGACATTCAGTTTGGCACAACCGCGCCTGCAAATAATCAGAACAAATAAAGGAAGAAGCAAACAAACATAGAAGGACTGTACTTCAAAAAGAGATTTGAGTCCTGTGTCTCAAGGAGGTGTTACCACTTTCTAAGTAACTTAATTGATTAAGCTTACATCACTACCTGATTAACTGTCCTAACGAGTGTGATCTAATTGCGTGAAGTAATTATTTGGGCTGCTTCGGTGTGTCCATATTTGCGAGGCAAAGCACCCCTGTCGTTTACTAAAAGACTCTTTCTAAGGCGATGCTTGACATAAATCATACTAAACGCATACACGGCTAAAACAACGGCTGTGATTCTACAGAACGATCTCTTCCTGCCATGCGAGTATATCTTTTCCCGGACCGTTCTTTATCCAGAACGCAGTACGGGATATTATATACATGGTTGTTGTTAACTTCAAGTCGTTTCTTATTGAAATATTGGCTGGGAAACGTGCTGTAGTACAATCCCCAGCGCTGCACTACAGTGACGGTCTAGTTTCGGAATGCAAAACATAACGTAATTAAGAATCGAACGGCAGGACACCTGTGAAACACTGTTAGGATACATCAGTATACTGGCACCTTACAAAATTGTGTGATGACAAACAACGACCAATGGTTGCAGCGCAATAAATACTCACAATCTCTGTTGCTTCCCATTGTTTTCTATGGGCACACACAGCACTTTAGGGCCCACCAACATGGCGGCCCGAAGGCACGCCTCTCCCCCACGAGCCCCTCTCCCATGCGCGATCCAGCCTTTATACATAGAGATCAGTGGGGAAGCCGCAGGGGACCGCCGGCCAAACCGGACGCCATTCTCCGAGTTCTCCTCAGATTGTAATCGTGAGTTGAAGTTAATTTTGCTTTTTCTTGGCTTGGTTTGGAATTGAATCGAGTTGTGCTGGTAGGATAACGTATGTGATGTCGCTAAGCACAGGTCTTCCTCACAGTGCTGGGATATATAGGAGGTTTTTTACGACGGAGATTACCGGCGCTGCTCGCAAGTTCATCGTGTGCGGTTTAGGAATGATTTGTAGAAACAGCAGGTATGTACACGTTGAACTTGAGTGCATCTTTACATTTACATTTGTAGAGTATGCAAATAGAACATCGATTCATGGTGTGCTTCCAAATTGTTATTGGGCGTTGTTGGCTGCATCAAATTCGTTCGTGGGGCAAGTGTTGTCATTTGTATTTCAGCACCGAGTGTGATACATGAATGAAAGACAGATGTCGAGCAAAGGTCCAGCCTGTACACACTATATGTACGCTTCTTTTCTTTCATAATTATCTCTTCGAATTTGTCTATTGCGTTTGTTCACTTTTATGCAGGCGTAGTCGCAAAGAAAGAAGACAAAATGGACGTCGGAACGACGCGGCTTCCTGCAAGGTTGGAGTGCTTTTCAACAAGTAGGACGGTCAGTTAATTTTCCCCGTTGTTCACGATAGAGAGCATGGAAAAATGCAACAGTATACTAAAGAAGTCTTAGGCGTGTCAAGTTTTTCGGCAATTATGTTCTTGTGTCCTTATTTATGAATATTTTGAGGGAATTATTCTTATTTGTGCAAGAAAAACGGCAGAAGCAACACTTATTTAATAACAATTAAAAATGTAGTTGCGCTTAATTAGTATCTTCCCGGTACGTTAAATAAACGTTGTCAGTAAGCTGTAATTGCTGCACTTTTGAACATAATTGCTTTGCTCATAAATGCTTTGAAGGCGCAGCATATCTTCAGTTTGTCTTGAGCCGTAAAAAAACAAATCAATGAATCAATCAACAGAAGTCCTGTTTCCCTTTGTCCCCAAGAAGTCCCTTTGTATGTTTGCCATTTTCAGTCCCCTTATTTTGACGTGGCGCCATTGAACATTGAAGTCACTGTGATGTTTCCACCAATGCTATGATTTCCACATTGAAATATTTAAATTTGACTGCACATGAGCAAGAAGAAAATTGTATCTTTTGTCTTTTTCAGGCTTGAACATCAGTAGGCAACACACAGAAGGCATGAACATCCTCATATGTGAATAAACCATTATATTCACAACATTTCACTTGCTTGCATGCTGCATACTACGACACTAGCTATGCTCAAGCAGACATGTCGTTGCATCGTCGGAATGCCACGGGGAAGACGTTGGTGTAACGCCAGAACAACGTTAGAACAGGCGTAGGAACAGCATAGGGGCAAATGTTGCTCAGATGTCTGAACACTGCTGGCTACATTATATTGGAACAATGTGTGGGCATACATTGCACTAACGTTGGAACATTGTGGGATCAGATGTTGCTGTAACGTCCGAGCACTGTCAGTGCAAACATGGGACCAACATATAGGGGCGGATGTTGCTCATATATCTGAACACTGCTGGGCAGATAATATCGGAACAGTGTGTGGGCATACATCATACTAACGTTGGGACATTGTTGGAGAAGATGTGATCTAACGTCGGAGCAGTGTCAGTGCAAACGTGGGACCAGCATATCGGGGCAGATGTTGCTCAAATGTCGGGATACTGCTGGGCAGATCATATCTGAACAGTGTTTGGGCATACATTGCACTAACGTTAGAACACTGTTGGAACAGATGTTGCTGTAACGTCGGAGCAGTGTCAGCGCAAAATTGGGAGCATCATAGGGGTAGATGTTTCCCACATGTCGGAACAATGTTAGGGCAGACGTGGGACCAACGTTGGAACCCTAAAATATTGTCGTGATTCCAGCGTCGAGTCGCATACGTTGTAAGGATGTGGTTGTTACGTCAGAAGAAACATTGCTTACCAATGCAGATGTAACATTAAAGGAGGCGACATTCCCACACTGTTCCAATGTTGGAATCCCTCGTTACTCCAACATTGAAGAGTGGAAAAGACAACGTCAGTCCAACGTTGATGCAACATTTCGTGTTACTTGGGTGACCAGGCGGTTGAAATACGCCTCTACTTCCGCCGCCCGCTCACGACGCCGCGTTGGGCGTCACCAAGTGAGAAGTGGCCCTAAGACGGTTCTTCGCACCAACGCGAACCTGCATCGAAAGTTTCACAGCGGAAAGGGTAATCGAATCGGAGAAAATGGGCACCACGAACATCGAAACTAATGCAGCTCCGACATCACAGCACACGCCTCTACCAGTGAGGCAGAGCACAAGAGGTCGCGTGCTTACGACTGCCAATAGGAATGGACGCCACTATGAGCTCCCTCACGTCTGCGCTTTGCAAAGGAGTGTGTTCGAGGGGATTGTATCTCGGCCAAGTGGGACACATAGAAGAATAATTATTGTTTCTTCTGTATTCTAGCTTGCAGTACAGCGTGTCAGTGACTTAATGAACCATTCTATGAAAGCGTCCCTTACAAAAATAAGTTTAGCCAGTCTATTGACATCATTTGGACGTACTATTTCCTGAATAGACTTCCTATGGACTACTGAATATACAGCCTGTACGTTTCAAGTCCATAGACATCTTTTGGACTATCGTGTATCCTTTCTTTGGCCTGTCAACAGGAGATTGGCACGAACAGGCTATAGACAACCTGCTGTAGAAAGGAAACAAATATCTGCCATTGCCTGTCTATTGACTTTCTATAGACTGACGTAGACTGGCCAACATTCCCCTTCAACCATCATATGGCCCCTATTCGGATTCATGAGCTGTGATCAGGTGAGTCCGAACCTGGAATTTTACTGAGGTCGAAAGTGTTTTTTTTTTTCCTGTGTTGAGAAGCAATACATGACCATCATTGGCACACGTCTAGGATCATTGAGAATAGTCCTTAGTGCCATCTGCAATAGCTTAACCAGTGCAAGGACGTAGCACCGTCATCGCTTCCGCAAACAGAAAAGAGATATCATATATTACTTGACTTTCGGGCTTCCGCAAATTCGAGTGCCCTGCTTGCCTCTGGCGTGTCAGAATGAAGGGCGAGGTGTTCCAGCTTAATTCAATTATGCATACATCTAACCCCAAGTTGAGGAATTGCTTGGAGTACTAACTCAACACCAAGATAACGCTTGTGTTTGTAACTGCTTTCGGTCTGAGACATTCAGTAGGTCCATTGAAAGTCAAACTTGTGGAGTGCGTAGTTTCCATGCAGGTTCACATTGATGCAGGTAACATTCTCACTGCATAAGTTACAAACGGGAGGCAATTACAAACACAGGAGTTATCTTGGTAGTGATTTAATACTCCAAGATATTCCTTACTTCGGTCTTGGATGGATGCGTAATCGAATTAAGCAAGGATACCTCACCCTTCATTCTAACTCAGATGCAAGCACGACACTCGAATTTGCGGAAGCTCGCAAGTCAAGCAATATATGATATCTGTTTTCTCTTACGAAGGAGATGCCAGTCCTACAGGCTCAGAGGTGGACGTCCTGAAACCACTAGAATTAAGTAATTGCGAATGCCACATAATGATTATCGATAATCATTATGTGGCATACATGGCCGTCATTGGCACGTGTCCAAGGTCATGGTGGGTCCACCATGACCCTGGACACGTGCCAATGACGGCTATGTATTGCGTGTCAGTATAGGTTAAAAACATCAATACATATTCACACAACAGGAACTCAACATAATAACGGATTCATATTCAACATATTACAGTTCATGAATCCGAATTGGGTGAATATAATGATAATAGAAAGGCAATCGCGGATCAGTGGCCAGTCAATGGTCAGTCTATAGAAAGTCAATAGACAGGCAATGGCAGTTGATAATTTTCCTTTCTATAGTAGGTTGTTTGCCAATCTCCCATTGACCGTCTATGGGAAGGAAAGAGGTGTGAACTAAGGTGGTCTATGGGAAGGCAATGGACCGTCTATAGCTTCAATGGACGTTTTTTCTATGACTTGTCTATTGGCTGTCCAAACAATTTTTCACAAGGGGTCCCAACCCCTTTAAGCATTGCACAACAAGTGGCTTGGTTTGGCTTGGCTTGAGCCGGACTGCAACTGAACAACGCACCATGCAATGGGTTCCGTCATTTTCATCCGCGTATCCACGATCTCTGCACAGGTGAGAGCACTGGTAGGTCTGGTTGGTCTGAAGAGAAAGAGAAAGATAGTGTATAATGTGCTTTTTTTGTGTTTCTGCAATGTGCGTAAAAACCACTATGAGTAAAACTGTGAAAACTGAATAAGATAGTCATTCCACAGCATGCCAAGAAGAGAATACCAATAAAGACGTCTGCGAACGAAGTCACGAAAGTATTTTGCGCGTATTAGCCATAGGGTAACACCTCTTCGAGTTGTAACAAAGTTCTTGCGAATATGCTGCATCATAATATGAGCAATGGCTATTACGACTGAACCAGCAGCATGGCCGAGCGGGTTAAGGTGTCCCGCTCGTTAATAGTAGCCAAGGTCACGCTGAACACTGGGAGGTGGTGGGTTTGAATCTTACCTCCGGTTGCGTCGTCTGAGGTTTTCCCTGGGTTTTCCTGAGAATTTCCAGACGAATGTAGGCACAGTTACCCCTGAAGCCTGCCCAGGTCGCATACAAACCCAGCTGTCCCCCACTTCTTCCTGCTGTCCTCTCTCCATCTGTCCACATCTGTACGCCGCTGATTGCCACAGTTGCTCTGTGGCGCTAACGTGGGATTTAATATATATATATATATACAGGGTGTCCCACCGAAAAAGGGCCAGGGGCTAAAGAGAAAACGGAGTGCTCTACACAAATGGAACCAACTGATGAAAAAAATATTTTTGGACAGACCACACAACTGCCAAGCACGTACAGTTGGTTCCATTTGTGTAGAGCACTCCGTTTTTTCTTTAGCCCCTGGCCCTTTTTCGGTGGGACACCCTGTATATATAGAACATTAGCAAGAGCTCTTTGGCTGCACGCGTAGCATATGTTTGTAAGTCAAACGTCGCCATGCCAGTACTGGACAGCTGTTTCGGCCTTGTTGGGCCATCATCAGCAGTACGCAGGCAGGCAACGTTTGAGCGGATGGCGTCAGAAGGTCACGTGGCACGTGATGCCTCCCGTCAGGGTGTCCTAGGACACCTCTGAAAGCCCAGTGCAAAGCCAGTCAAGCGCATAAGGGAAAAGAAAATTAGCAAGAGCTCTTTGGCTGCACGTGTAGCATATCTTTGTAAGTCAAACGTCGCCATGCCAGTACTGGACAGCTGTTTCGGCCTTGTTGGGCCATCATCAGCAGTACGCAGGCAGGCAACGTTTGAGCGGATGGCGTCAGAAGGTCACGTGGCACGTGATGCCTCCCGTCAGGGTGTCCTAGGACACCTCTGAAAGCCCAGTGCAAAGCCAGTCAAGCGCATAAGGGAAAAGAAAATTAGCAAGAGCTCTTTGGCTGCACGTGTAGCATATGTTTATAAGTTAAACGTCGCCATGCAAGTACTGGACAGCTGTTTCGGCCTTGTTGGGCCATCATCAGCAGTACGCAAGCAGGCAACGTTTGAGCGGATGGCGTCAGAAGGTCACGTGGCACGTGGTGCCTCCCGTCACGGTGCCCTAAGACACCTCTGAAAGCCCAGTGTAAAGCCAGTCAAGTGTATAAGGGCAAAAAATTAGCAGGAGCTCTTTGGCTGCACGTATAGCATATGTTTGTAAGTCAAACGTCGCCATGCCAGTACTGGACAGCTGTTTCGAACTTCTTGGGCCTCATCAGCAGTACGCAGGCAGGCAACGTTTGACCGGATGGCGTCAGAACGTCACGTGGCAAGTGATGCCTCCCGTCAGGGTGTCCTAAGACACCTCTGAAAGCCCAGTGCAGAGCCAGTCAATTGCATATATATATATATATATATATATATATATATATATATATATGTTTATAAGTCCCAAACGTCGCCACACCAGCATTGGACAGCTGTTTCGGCCTTATTGGGCCTTCATCAGCAATGCGTAGGTGGGCGACGTTTGAGCGAGTGGCGTCGGAAGGTCACGTGGAACGTGATGTCCTCCCGTCAAGGTGAGCGACTCACCTCTGAAAGCCCTGTGCGAAGCCAGTAAAATATTAAATGAAGAAAAATAGCATACGCTCTTTGGCTGCACGTTGAACATATGTTTATAAGTCCCAAACGTCGCCACACCAGCATTGGACAGCTGTTTCGGCCTTATTGGGCCTTCATCAGCAATGCGTAGGTGGGCGACGTTTGAGCGAGTGGCGTCGGAAGGTCACGTGGAACGTGATGTCCTCCCGTCAAGGTGAGCGACTCACCTCTGAAAGCCCTGTGCGAAGCCAGTAAAATATTAAATGAAGAAAAATAGCATACGCTCTTTGGCTGCACGTTGAACATATGTTTATAAGTCCCAAACGTCGCATTGCTGATGAAGGCCCAATAAGGCCGAAACAGCTGTCCAATGCTGGTGTGGCGACGTTTGGGACTTATAAACATATGTTCAACGTGCAGCCAAAGAGCGTATGCTATTTTTCTTCATTTAATATTTTACTGGCTTCGCACAGGGCTTTCAGAGGTGAGTCGCTCACCTTGACGGGAGGACATCACGTTCCACGTGACCTTCCGACGCCACTCGCTCAAACGTCGCCCACCTACGCATTGCTGATGAAGGCCCAATAAGGCCGAAACAGCTGTCCAATGCTGGTGTGGCGACGTTTGGGACTTATAAACATATGTTCAACGTGCAGCCAAAGAGCGTATGCTATTTTTCTTCATTTAATATTTTACTGGCTTCGCACAGGGCTTTCAGAGGTGAGTCGCTCACCTTGACGGGAGGACATCACGTTCCACGTGACCTTCCGACGCCACTCGCTCAAACGTCGCCCACCTACGCATTGCTGATGAAGGCCCAATAAGGCCGAAACAGCTGTCCAATGCTGGTGTGGCGACGTTTGGGACTTATAAACATATGTTCAACGTGCAGCCAAAGAGCGTATGCTATTTTTCTTCATTATATATATATATATATATATACATATACAGGGTGTCCACGCTAAGTGTGAACAGATTTTTAAAAACATATATCAATCACTTTTTCCGAGATGAAATCAATTGCAATATAGCATATGCTGAAGGGCACTCCCTAGGCGTGGACACCACGATAAGTGTGAACAGATTTTTTAAAAATATATCAATCACTTTTTCCGAGATGAAATCAATTGCAATATAGCATATGCTGAAGGGCACTCCCTAGGCGTGGACACCACGCTAAGTGTGAACAGATTTTTTAAAAATATATCAATCACTTTTTCCGAGATGAAATCAATTGCAATATAGCATATGTTGAAGGGCACTCCCTAGGGGGGCATTAACAGACTCCTAAGGCAATGTCTTAATTAACCTTCAATAATTAACTTTTTAATTATAAAAGCTACGAAGTTACTCCAATGAGAACATCTGATCTCTTCGGTCACCAGATACCAAAGCCGTTTTCAGAACAAAAATCCGTTCGATAGATCGTCCGCAAAAAAATCGTGAAGGAACGCCATTTTTCTTTATTTTATTCATTGCGCATCTCTAGAGACGCGTTTTTCCTTCGCCCCCAATACGAGAGGATGAAAGAGCACACTATCGCCTCTTGCGTCCTGGAAAAAGATTAAAGGAAAACAGAAAATGCAGCCCAAAATAAGGGCAGTCGCGATAGAGTCACCCGATAGATTTGTGTTTTTGTTTTGTTTCCGCAAGTTAAAACTAATCTTCGATGCATGAGGCGGCACTGTGCTCTTTCACTCTCTCACACTGGGGGTAAAGGAAAGCCGCTTCTTTGAAGATGCGCAATAAACCAAATAAAGAAAAAATGGCGTTCCTTCACGATTTTTTTGCGGACGATCTACCGAACGGATTTTTGTTCTGAAAACGGTTTTGGTATCTGGTGACCGAAGAGATCAGATGTTCTCATTGGAGCAACTTCGTAGCTTTTATAATTAAAAAGTTAATTATTGAAAGTTAATTAAGACATTTCCTTAGGAGTTTGTTAATGCCCCCCTAGGGAGTGGCCTTCAGCATAATCTATATTACAATTGATTTCATCTCGGAAAAATTGATTGATATATTTTTAAAAAATCTGTTCCCACTTAGCGTGGACACCCTGTATATATATATATATATATAATAATGCAGGAGAAAAAGCCATTAAAGGAACAAATAAATGATACTAGACGTGTTTTTAATTCAAACTTACAGATTAACATGGCTTCTATGGCTGCACGCAGAGAAACAGATACTCATGGAACGATGCGGCAGCACCAGAGGACACGTGTTTTTGTTTTATATATAATGCAGGGAAAAAAGGCATTAAAGGAACAAATAAATGATACTAGATGTGTTTGTAATTCAAACTTACAGATTAACATGGCTTCTATGGCTGCACGCAGAAAAGCAGATACTCATGGAACGATGCGGCAGCACCAGAGGACACGTGTTTCGCCGTGTTTGCGGCTCGTCGGCCCTGGGTAGCTGCGCACCGTTCCGAATTGGCAAACCAGGGGTCACTCAACGAGCGAACTACACCTGGGAGGGTGACTGAGCACTCCTCAATGCCACAGTGCAAGCCAGTGAATGATAATGCAGGAGAAAAAGCCATTAAAGGAACAAATAAATGATACTAGACGTGTTTTTAATTCAAACTTACAGATTAACATGGCTTCTATGGCTGCACGCAGAGAAACAGATACTCATGGAACGATGCGGCAGCACCAGAGGACACGTGTTTCGCCGTGTTTGCGGCTCGTCGGCCCTGGGTAGCTGCGCACCGTTCCGAATTGGCAAACCAGGGGTCACTCAACGAGCGAACTACACCTGGGAGGGTGACTGAGCACTCCTCAATGCCACAGTGCAAGCCAGTGAATGATAATGCAGGAGAAAAAGCCATTAAAGGAACAAATAAATGATACTAGACGTGTTTTTAATTCAAACTTACAGATTAACATGGCTTCTATGGCTGCACGCAGAGAAACAGATACTCATGGAACGATGCGGCAGCACCAGAGGACACGTGTTTTTGTTTTATATATAATGCAGGGAAAAAAGCCATTAAAGGAACAAATAAATGATACTAGATGTGTTTGTAATTCAAACTTACAGATTAACATGGCTTCTATGGCTGCACGCAGAAAAACAGATACTCATGGAACGATGCGGCAGCACCAGAGGACACGTGTTTCGCCGTGTTTGCGGCTCGTCGGCCCTGGGTAGCTGCGCATCGTTCCGATTTGGCAAACCAGGGGTCAATCAGCGAGCGATATACACCTGGGAGGGTGACTGAGCACTCCTCAATGCCACAGTGCAAGCCAGTGAATCATAATGCAGGGAAAAAAGCCATTAAAGGAACAAATAAATGATACTAGATGTGTTTGTAATTCAAACTTACAGATTAACATGGCTTCTATGGCTGCACGCAGAAAAACAGATACTCATGGAACGATGCGGCAGCACCAGAGGACACGTGTTTCGCCGTGTTTGCGGCTCGTCGGCCCTGGGTAGCTGCGCATCGTTCCGAATTGGCAAACCAGGGGTCACTCAGCGAGCGATATACACCTGGGAGGGTGACTGAGCACTCCTCAATGCCACAGTGCAAGCCAGTGAATCATAATGCAGGGAAAAAAGCCATTAAAGGAACAAATAAATGATACTAGATGTGTTTGTAATTCAAACTTACAGATTAACATGGCTTCTATGGCTGCACGCAGAAAAACAGATACTCATGGAACGATGCGGCAGCACCAGAGGACACGTGAAGATCCAAAACACAGCGCGAGAAGACACGACGGAATAAGAGAGGACAGGACAGGCGCTTCCGTCGTGTCTTCTCGCGCTGTGTTTTGGATCTTCATGTATAGTCACCAACGTGCCCAACAGCGAGTCCTCTTAGAGGACACGTGTTTCGCCGTGTTTGCGGCTCGTCGGCCCTGGGTAGCTGCGCATCGTTCCGAATTGGCAAACCAGGGGTCACTCAGCGAGCGATATACACCTGGGAGGGTGACTGAGCACTCCTCAATGCCACAGTGCAAGCCAGTGAATCATAATGCAGGGAAAAAAGCCATTAAAGGAACAAATAAATGGTACTAGATGTGTTTGTAATTCAAACTTACAGATTAACATGGCTTCTATGGCTGCACGCAGAACAACAGATACTCATGTTTTTCTGCGTGCAGCCATAGAAGCCATGTATCGCTCAGGTGGGCAAAGCAAAAAAAAAAAAAAGATCGATAAACAGGAACGAACACCTTGGGGAGAATGAGTCTATCTCCAGCAAACCTGCATCCGTGACAGAGCGATTGTGTAGGACCGGCGGTGAGGGACGACCCCACCAAGCCAAATTTCCATTCAGTAAGGAAGGAGCGTAACCGCAGATGACAGGCGGATGTCGAGACGTGTGTTCCACCAATCGCCTCTAACGCATGGGCACGTTTCGCCACGGTGTCAGCGCAGGTATTGCCGTGAAGGCCGACATGGCTCGGAACCCATTGAAACCACACAGTGTGCCCCGAGGACAGGAGCTCATTGTGCACTACCAGGATATAGGAATGCACGTCGCAGACGATCATGGCAGAGTAAGATAGCACGACAGCTAGGGCCACCTTGCTGTCAGTGAGTATCGCAAAGGCACTAGGTGGAGAGGGAGACAAATATGCTTCAAGGCGGCAAGATTAGCAAATAGCTCAGCTGCTAGAGGCGACGCATCACATGGAAGAAGAGACACGTGCTCGAAGTCGTCGCTGGGGGCATAGTACGCCGCTGTCGACGAACCTTGCCGCACTGGCCCGTCAGTGTGTACTTCCTGTCTATGGCTATGCAAGGCATGAATGCGGTTCACGGTAAGTTGATGCGCAGCGACAGGTGTTATGCTGTTTCTGTTGGCAATGCCAGGGGTAGACTGATATACGGTGGGCCGATTCAGTGTCCACGTCGGTGGCGCGTATACAACACAGGTGACAGTGTAAGAGATGTAGGTGTTCAGATGACGGAGAGCACGACTAAATTCGGAGGACAGTGAAGTCACAGATATCTCGCAGGTACTGCCACCTTCCACGTGCTGCCTTCGTCTGCTGTGCACGTTCGTAAGCACGGCACAGATCCGCTTAGGTGTTTGACGTCTGCGGCGATGGAATTCATGTACAAGCCCCCCCCCCCCCCCCATCCGTGTAGACCATGTACCAACTACCCCCGTATATCTACGGTCGTGAGGGAATCCAATCTGTTATTGTAAGGGTCTAGCGGCGCACCATGGACGAGATGACGGGGGCAGTTGCGTGTGGGAAGGCGTCGAAAAAAAAAGCGATATCTGAGCCAACTATTTCCATTACCATATCAGCTTTCTGCGCTAGGTCCTTGAGGGGCAGGCAGAATGGCAAGGCTCATTTGGGCCTGTTATGGAAATCTTTGGAGGAAGAATCCTCGGAGTACATTGCTGTCAAACGTTGATGCACGGTCAAAAAGCAAAGCTTCCTTTGAGCGCAACCAATGAGTTGGACGGCGATCGTCAAGCTCTGCGGTGGTTAACAACAGCTGCTGCCGCTTACGTTCAGTAATGGTAGTGCGGTCAGTTATCGCAGGGCCGTGCTTGAAGCACGTCAGCAACTTCCACTGCGTTGTCGGGTAACAGTCGGGTGACGGTACACCGTCAATTGGGATGATACACCAGCAAGCTGGAATTGCGTCTCTGCTGGGTCAACCATGTGTTCGGGCCGGGCTCCTTTGCCAGGGTGGTGATGTGGCTCATGGAGGTCGAGGGCGGGGAGGGTTGCATGGACTGTGGAACAGCACTAGCGGCATTATTGCTTGCCTGCCTGTCGTTGCCGAGCATCCTTGACTCTGCTGTTCGGGTCACCAGCGTGGAACTTGTTGAGCGAGAGAAAGTACACAGAAATACAGAGACGGTGTTGGTTATCAGGGTGCCGAATATGTTCTGAGGGACAACCAAAAGCCCCGCATTCTTTTTGGAAAGAATGTAGGCTCGCGCCATGTAACGCACGTCGGAGCGGGACTTCTTCGTGCCTCGCGGTTGGCTGCTACACGCTGATAGGTATGTCAGCTAACGAAGCGTTTGTAAGCACCACCAAGATTTGCTCTATCGCGCAAAACGTGGGCTGGAGGTCCTCGTGTCTCTGCTTAAACGGAGAATATCTCTATTGTCTTAGGCACACATAGGCAGATACGAAGGCTTTTAGCTTGAGCGCTGAGGAATGCCCTGCCACCGCAAACACAGAGGTCGGGCGGCACTGGTAGGCTGTACCTTAAAGGAGTACAGAGGACCATCCAAAAAAAAATCAGATTAAGACATCTGATGAAAGTGTGTGTGTCATTATATCGAATAGCACGAAAGGTTTTGATGTGTGCAATGTGTTTCCCAGAAAAAAAAAACTCACATAAACATAGCTCCGCGCGTTCACCCTGAACTCGCCACTCCAGCTATCACGAGGATGAGGAGGAATGATACCACGTCACCGATGACGGTATAAGGACACTCGTTCTGGTTCGCCGGTCAGTGGGTGTCAGCGCCTTGTCCCTTTGCCGCCGTAAACCTGTTTTGCCTGTTCTCCCGGAGAATTGGGGATAGAAGGAGCGGCCGAAGCATTACCCAGCAAGGAGAAAGGCTTTATCAGAACCCCGAACAGCCGAGTAGCAGACGACAGCGAAGTAGCAGACGACATTTCTCAAGGCCAATCAGCGAGCGTTCTCCTTATAGCGTCAGCGCGAGGTTCCAGGCAGATCACAGGCTGGTACTGCTCTCCACCACCGTTGCGCACGGTCGCTTTTTGCAGCGTATTTTAAATTCAATTTCTGCGATAATTATGACTCTGTGGTGTAAATTACTTCGCATGGTGCATCTTACTGGTCTACTTAACAGTTTTACAGGAAGAATACTGGGTGTTAAAAATGGCTTCTGTGCTACTTTAAGGTGCCGAGGACCAACGAAGAGCGGGACTGACGGAGGTCACCGCTCGATGCGTCCCAGGGTGATCCTCAAAGATGCCGTATGATACTGACGAACTCGTTTGTGGTACCACAAATCGCCCTGATTTGTGCGGTCCACGTGACCCGACCGTCTATTATAACGTCAGGATAGCAGACGTGGGAGACAAACTGCAGAGCCGAGCACTCCACGAAGAATTGATATTTCCGGTTAGAACAGCGCGTAAACGTCATCACTATTGTATGACTTGACGATATGAAGATACCGCGTTCCGCAATATGTGGGTCGTGGTGTAAGAGTATCGCGGTGGACAGGAGAAGTCCATATGCAGATGTCGTCGGCGTGGATGGTGATACGGGCAGGCCTACGTTGCTGTGTTGGGAGGGAAGCCTTCACGACGTTAAATAAAACTGAGCTCAGAACGCTTCCTTGTTGATTCCCACGGTGCATAATGATGACGGATATCACCCTCAGTAGTGCGCAGAAAACGTAGTCTGTCAGAGAGGAAATCATGACGCTAGAGAACTGTGCGACCTCCCACGCCGACCTCCTGAAGTGACGTGCCAATAGCACTGTGAAAAACATTGTCGTAAGCTTTGTTCACGTTAAGGAAGACAGCAGGGGTAAGCCGGCCTTGAGACTTCCGCTGTTCTGTTTATGGAATGAGAAACTGAAAGCCACTTTTTCGAAAATATCTCAATCAGGAGCTTCAATTGCTCGTGATTCGCACGCATGCTTGGATACATCGTTACATTCGTGAATGTGCCCACGTGGCCATGTTCAACGGCTGAGTTTTTGATCACATAATATGAACATTACGAAAGTACCGAGAGAATATGGTTATATTGTTGTCCTCTGTGTTGTCAATTAATGGTGCGTGAGTGTTGTTATGTGAACGATTCCGAACAGCACGCTTGACGAAGCATTTGAAATTTCATTGCTAAACAAACTACATCCGAGTCCGCGAAATTATAAGCTATCTGGGAACATAGTCTTTTCATGTGCATAAGAGTCAAATCGCAGGCTATCTGATGATACATGATGACAACGATTAAACCCCGAGACAAGGAATACCGAGGCGATCACAAACATGTCAAAATGTGTTTGAGACTTCAACAATGTGTTTGTGATAGTCGCTGCCTCGGAGTTCCAAGAATGGCTGAAACACGGCAAGACATGGCTGAAGCTGGTGAACTTCCAGTTGAGGTTCTGTGTGAATGTGAAACGGCTCGGCACTTCCTATGTCTGCGTGCTCACATTCCCCGTCACCCGCTCCTCAGGAAAATTCGATACCGCCCTGAAAGCGACTTCTATCGAGTAGGGCAGAGGACACGCCAGAGAATCACCGGCTTCTAGCTAAGAACGTAACGGCGCCAGAAGCCCCCTGATCTCTGCCGGCACCACCGACCTTTGTAAGCCTTCCGGACCTTCTGGAAAGAAGAGATAATGTTCCACCTCAAGTCCATCGAGCCCTTTTTATGCTCTCGTAGACGACAGGTTTTCTGGGTCTACAGAGGGCGCAACCAGAGACGGCAAGTCCGCCTCAGCATTCGTCATCCCATCGAAGGCGTAGTGCAAGGGAGACGCCTTTCGCATCCAACCTCACCGACAGGTGCGGAATTCTATGCCATGGTTTTTTTTTTTCTGCAACACATCGTTTATTTTACCCCGTGGGAATGGGCAGTCTTCACTGACTCAAAATCAGCACTGCAAGCCATTGAAAATGCTGACATACGAGGCTTACCGCACCCCTAGTCACGCATGTGGTAATCGCTTACCACGATATGTACGAAGTAGAGCACAGGCTGGTTCTTCAGTGAGTTCCAGCCCATTGTGGTGTGATGGGGAATGAGCAGGCGGACAGCGCCGCAGAAGCAGCTCTCTCGTATCGGAAGCGGATTGGTATTGCACTGCTGGGAGGAGACCGTCATTCCATTCTGCGACAACCCGTAACACCCTGGCGTCCCCCAATAGACAACCGACCCCCCTCCACAGCACACACACCTTAAGCCCAGTTCCCACAAATAGCGCTTTGCTACATAGCACTAGAAAATTGCGCTGTATTTTGCTCCTCGCATTGCTACGAGCCGCTATAAGGGCCAGTTCCCACATATAGCGCTTTGCTACATAGCACTAGAAAATTGCGCTGTATTTTGCTCCTCGCATTGCTACGAGCCGCTATAAAACTGCTCTTGTCGAAGTAGAGCTCCGGTCAACTTTTCTAGCGCTATATTGAGCGGTGAGTCTGCGTTGACTAATCGTGAGCTTCTTTCAGCCGTGACGTCACAGAAGCTAGGGTTTGTTTTGCTTCCGATCACTCGAAGCAGCAAGACGAGAATGCGACGACGACGACGACGACGACGTGAAAGTGGCCACGAGTTTCATCTGCCAGTGCAGGGGTGTTTGGTTACTATAGTCTGTATCGCCATCACAGCATCGAAAGTGTCATCCCCCTTCATGCTGCGGATACCCGACGCCGACAGCATGCAATCACGGTAGTACCGGTCCATCACGTCGCAACGAGATACCCCGTGACCCCAGCAGGATAGCGCTATGCGCTCGGTTGTATGTGAGAACGGCAGGCGGAAAAACAGTGCAAGATTTTGAGTGCTATTTTCTAGCGCTATACAGCGAAGCGGCGTATGTGGGAACTGGCCTTTATGCTTAGGGAGTGACTTGGTTTGGTTGCGACACAGCTTGCTAGTTCTGATACTGCATAACCGCTTCAATGAAAACTACTGCGATGTATCGCTACTAATACCTCACTCGTCTACCACTGTGAACGTGTGACCGAGCTTCCTTCTGCCGCTCGGTTTTCTCGACTGTAATTTTGTTGTGTCCCGTGAAGCAAGATGTGTTCGTTATCATCTCCTTCTCGGGTCATAATTTACTAATGCCGTCAAGAAATGGTAATGTAAAATGAACGTCCACACGAAAGCGGCTATTCCTCTTAACCATTGTGTACAATTGAATGGTTTTACGGAAAACTATTTGCAGAGACAAAGTACCTTACCGTACTTAGCACAGGAGATAATTTTGTGCAGTTTTCCAGGCCCACATCGACGTAGTCATCGTCATCCTCCCCGGTGCTCAAGGACAGATCTGCTTCGTCGGCAGTGGAAATTTCTGGAACACAGAGGCAAAGCGGAACATAGGACCTGTAAAATCACACGTAGTACCTCGTGGCACACCGTAAAGAATATGTCTGCATAACGTGCAACTGGTTCTGTGCACGTGTTGTTCGCAAAATCGCACTTTGCATATACTTAAACCCAAAACGCACGGACGCAGGATCCACATCGCACGCAATCGTGATTAGGCGGTGATTCTTATCGCCCTCAGGTGTGGACAAAGCGAGTCTCGGCGACAGAGAAAAACAACTACAACGCGAACAACTAATCGGGTCGTTGAAGTGCGACATTTATCAATCAATCAATCAATCAATCAATCAATCAATCAATCAATCAATTTTAGGTCAATCATGTAACTTAAGTTACTTAATGTTTGGCAAGAAAAATACCGCAAAATATTGCAAAAGCTTATATGATTGTAGCGTGAGTGGCTATTTTAGTCTACGTTTAGAAACCAGATGACATCAGGTATTTTTCATTTTCCGTCTCCGACGCTCTAAAGGACGATCGCGGTTCAATTACAAGCGCTAAGTATTACGTATGAATTCTTGTAGACACCTGCTCTCACTTATAATTCTTATTCTTGAGATCGCGTGAAACATCGCAATATTTTTGTTGGAAGAGTATGTAACTGCAAAGTGTTATCAAATTCCTCGCGAAATATACTTTCTTTGCGTGGATGTTTGTTTACGTCAATCAGGTAAGTTAACTAAATTATAGTTTGACAGAAAAATACCGTGAAACATGGCAAAAGTAGATACGATTGTAGAGTGAGTGCCTATTTTTAGTCTACTTTTAGAAACCAGATGACATCAGGTATATTTCATTTTCCGCCTCCAACGCTGTAAAGGATGATCGCGGTTCAATTACAAGCGCTAAGTGTTGCGTATGAATTCTTGTAGACATCTGCTCTCAGTTATAATTCTTATTCTTGAGATCGCGTGAAACATCGCAATATTTTTGTTGGAAGAGTGTGTTACTGTTGCTGTGTGTTGCAAGCGCAAAGTTTTGCTGATGAGTTGCAGGAGCAGCACGCGACGCATTAGAAACGCTACGAAGGGGAAAGGGAGGAAACCACCTCCCTTTCCCCTTCGTAGCGTTTGTGAGGACGCCTGTGACGGACAACCAACAATTCAAGATGCTCCTGGCTGCTCTTATACCTCCCAGTCAACATTATCCGAGTCTCTTGAGAGTGCGCCTTCAAGGAACAAGCTGTCCGAGTCACAGTTCAACCAGCAAGTGATTGAGCTTCTGGTTAGCGGTACTCTGCCCACTGCTGTGTAGCGCTTCGGCTTCCAGAAATTATGTGCCAGGGTGGCGCCGTCAGTGACGTGCACACCCGAAAGCCTGATGCGTGCCGGACTTCGGGACTTGCCGAGGAAAAGAAACAGGATTTTATCAGGGTGCTTCAGAAAGACAAATGGGTATCCTCAACTGCGACCTTTGGAACTCACACGAGAAGCATGTTTGGGCATGATGGCGCATTTTATTGATGAAGACCTAGAAAAAAAGAAAGTTCGTTCGAGCTTATCGAAGGTTTACGCGAGATCGCAGTGCCGAAAGATCTTAGTTGTTCTTTTTTTTTTTTTTTTTTTGAAACCTAAGCACTTTCTGATGGAGTGAAAGACTGCGCGGCGGACAACGCTGCAAACTTGCTGCATTGATGTTCTGAGCTGGAACACAGAAAGAAAGGACAATACACAATGCCTTTAGTGCCTAAGAACAATGAAAGCTGCAAGCAGGAAGTAATTGAAAGGGTTAGCCAGCTGCATGACACGAACCACATCTTCTGGATTGCCGGTCGCAGGCTCTACCAATTGAGCTAAGCTAAGCTAACATAAGTGGGGAGGTGTGTTAGCTTAGCTCTACTGGTAGAGCCGTGGGCCGGCAGTGCCTATTTTACCAATTCTGAAAGACGACAAATAAACCTGCAACACTCCCAAGCTAAACGCACAGAAGAATTGCAATAGGGAGAGTACGCATATCACAGAGCGCACTGGCATCATTTTCTGTTTTAAATCCAGGTAATCCAGAAAGTATGTCTTTTGTGTTACTTAGGGTACATAACGACCTACACACACAGCACATTCAAAACTGTTACATTTCCTCCTTCGTCAGATTGCGGGCCATGCAGTGATTCATCGAGACTTCCTCCAACGCCACCAAATACCCCAAATGTTTGACAACGCCCCCAATTTTTTTCCTCTGTACCACAGTTACCATGGAACTGCACCCCCATTTTTTTGTTTTTTTGCAACAACTGTCTTCTTGCTCCCCATGCACCCGCACTCTGTATTGCTATGCCTAAGCGATCATAGATATAACGACGCACAAAAAATTTCAGAGTAGTTAGAAATGTAGTTAAACAACTACATCCTAGTACTTGCAAATATGTTTAGACTATAGTGCGACTGTGGTGTACGTATATCAGTTAAACTACTCTTTGACTCAGTAATTATGGTTAAAATACTAAAAGTAGTTAGGACACATCTCTGCGGTAGAATGTTCCTCGAAATCCCGCTTCTACGAACGCAGGTTTCCACGCATGAGCATAAGCTGAGTGTATGGTTGAGAGCCACTTTGCGGAAAGTCAGCGTCGTTGAAATAAATAAACGAACGCATACATAAATGAGTTTGCCATGCTTGTTTAAGAATTACATAATTTATGAACTAAGCGACTTGCGGAAAAGCCAGTAATATGTGGAAGAACCATGAAGCTTATCAAAAAGAAAAGTCCATTTTAGTGCATGTAGTCTAAACAGCGATTAATTTGTAATCGCAACTAAAAAAGGCGCACGAATGAGCCGAAGGACGTGCAGAAGCAACGCGTGTTGACGTATCTGTCGGCTATCAAATATGCAATGATGTCGATTCAGGACTTACGATGGATGACAAAGCCTCAAATCGCCAGACAGTATGCCAAGCACCGCTTCATCTTGAGACGCCGATCGTGAATACCAGCAGATCTGCGTTGTGCAGCGTCTAGAGTACGCGTTTTATACTGAAATTTGATTTGACAGAATCAATCAAGAGGTCACTTCGCGATATAACAGTCGATTAATTGAGTAAGCCAGGCAAGCAAGAACAATAGATAACATAACTTTGATCTGTTAAACTTTGTCAGAACAATTTTCATTACTTACTTCGTGATCGACCTACGTAGAACTACGTTTCACAGCTGTCCAACAACAACGTGACCGCAAGATATCGGAGCTCACCGACGATGATGATTGGAGCTTTTATGGTGCACAAGCAACTGGGGATATGGGGCAGAAGTTCACATTTATCTAACATTTTCTATGAATCGAATAAACCAGCTGCGTGCTTCATACCGTGATTAAGGTTCTAAAAGCTCCACCGGGATAGTGTAGCAAATGCAATTATTGTAAAATTCGTTACATTGTCGCCCAGTTAGATTTTTATTTTCTTCTCCAGTGAAACGAACAAACCAGCTGCATGCTTGGTACCGTGATTAAAGGGACCGAAAAGTGAATATAAACCTATCGAAACTTTATGTTCAGCGAAAAGCTTGAACCTTCAAAAGTTCAAATATCAAAGAACTCCGCTGAAATCGCTGTAGTTTTTCTGTAATCGAATTTTTCATGATTGCATGTCCAGGGACCTAGTAGGAAACCGAGCAGTCTGTCAACAATTGCATCACCCCGCGCCATCTGTCGAGGACGTATGTAATACGCGCACTTCCGGGCGCTAATCCGGCGAAAACGAAAATGTTGCATCTTATTGTGGGCATTTGTGACCACTTTCTACGTCGAGAATGTCGAGCCTCTCGAACATGAGTGTGCTAGAATTCCGCAGTCGAGGACTATCGCTCACACATAACTGTTGTTCGTGCGTTAGCGTGGTGGAAAGTGTGTTCTTCGCAGCAGAAGATTCCTCTTCCAGAGATTAGTTGGAGTCACATTCGTCCTCAGCAGTAGCTCACCGTGCCGTGAACATGGACTGCTTTGTGAAATTTCCATGCATCAGGGAGAATCACTTGTGTAAGCCGAAACAAGCGCTGTTTTTTCGTCGTGCAGGTGTTCATGTGTGAAATGCAAACCGACGGATACTACGGATCGATACTACGGTTTTTGCTGCCGAGAGGTAGAGAATGCATGTGGAAGGCAGACAGACAATTGCATCAGAACTAACGAATATTTCGAAATACTATGCCTTGACACCGAAGTACTGCAAGTGTCTTTTACATACATCCGAGAAACCGAAGAGCATGGCAACAAACACGGCAGCGCCATGTGGTCTTTACGCGCTACTTGAACGGCAAACTGGACGGAAAACCCTTATTTCTGCAGGGAATTCCGTTATACCACCAGTCTTCCATTCACAAGAGGCATATGGGGTGCTCCGAGAAAATACAATAGAAAGTACTCCACTGGACCTCGATCTGCGTCATGCATGCAATTAGGGATGCTTTCCCATCAGTTCGCAGACTTGTAGAAATGTTGATGTCAGCATATTATAATTACTAGTTTGTTCCTGGAGGGTTAAGTAACCTGTGGGCATAGATGTATTTGTAGGTTATACTCATGTCTCAATTGTACATGTGAGGAGTAAGTAAGATAATTTTCATCACTGTCATTCAGCTGAACTGTGTTCATGACTTTTTAGTATACTTCTTAGTGACCACGTTTCCAAATGTCAATTAATATTTGAACCAAGATGGGGATTTAACACTTAATTAACCCTGGTTTGCTAAACGGAGTACTTGTAACTGATTCATTATCACGTCACCAACTAACATTTGTAAAGAAGGACTTGAGGGCGGACTTCAATTATTATTAACCCTTGATCTGGGTTCAAAGTTAACCATGCACCATTGGTGTGCATAGTACTCCAAAATGGCTAAATAATTTATTGCATAAGTTCTCTGTTACTGTGATTGAGATGTACTTTTGTAAAGTACTTTTGATAGCCCTGCAAATTGAAACTAGCTTCAGTCTACACTACAAATGCATCGTAACATTTGATTGAAATATAATATCAGAGCAGAAGCAACGTTTTGTCACAACTCAAACTATATCTTTCTTTTTTATTGTCCAGGGATTTAGGAAACAGTAGGATTTCCTGCCCTCTGATGTTCTGACGTACTTGATAGAGTCGTGAAACCTGCAACATAATAAGAAAGAGAAGTATAAACAGTTTCGTCTTTCCCTTTTGAATTTAACAAGCTAGTTATATTTTACCATTTGCTCATTTTTGTATTCTCTGTTGGTGAAAAGATTACAGGAACAATAATGCTGCAGATCAAACAATGACCTGTCATCTTGATGAAGATGAGAACATTTCATCAGGCATGCTAAGTGGGACAAAAGAAATGTACAATGAAGGTTGCACAAAAACAGCAAATCTCCGTCGACTAAAACTTTATATATGTGGATGTTACCACATCGTGTAGTTTCCATACAAAAGTAGGACTAGGCAAGGTTGTTTGGTAGTTGTTGGTACGTTGTTGGCATGAATATCCAAAACACAGCGCGAGAAGACACGACGGAAGAAGAGAGGACAGGACAGGCGCTGACTCCAACGAACAGTTTAATAACACAAAACCCAGTACGCAGGCGCACAGCCGCCAACCCAGTCACCCCACCTTGGTCCAAAAGCGCAGACGCTCAGACAGACACAATCACTACCGCCTCGACAATATCCTCCTCTCCCCCGATAACAAAGACACAGAAGTTTGGCTCACACACCTACCGCCTCTATCCCCGATAAACAACGCTTCAGATAACTCCCGCGCACCCTTATCTCTGCTCCTAGATAGCACAACAATCTGACTAAATAGCGGAGTACACTTACATTTGGTAACATGCATAGGCAAATGACGCGTGTCCGCACTAGACAAAGACCTTTCATGCTCTCGGGCCCTGTCGTTAACACACCGGCCGGTCTGGCCAATGTACACCCTATCGCATGTGAGCGGGATCTCATAAACTACCCCCCCCGCACAGCTAACGTACTGGTGCTGATGGCTCTTGCCACAAGAGACTTTAGGCTCACTACGATCAACTTTCGAACAAAGGCCCGAGAGATTGCAAGGTGCCGAAAATACCATAGGTACACCGTACCTATTAGCCACTCTTTTCAAATTGTGCGATACTCTGTGCACGTACGGAACAACCATACATCTAGCAGAACCCCTCGCGACTTCCCCCCTAGGTTTCCGCACCTTTCCTTTAACCTTTTGGAGAAGGCCTTCGGCTACACTCGCCAACAGCCTTGTGTGGAATCCAGCAGCACCCAACCTGTCAACCTGGGCTGCGAAACTCTCCAACAAAACGTGCTCACAAGACTTCTTTAAAGCGGATTCCAAGCAGAGCAAAGCAATAGCGCGCTTCACAGTCTTAGATTGGGCCGAGTCAAAAGGCATCAGGTCCTTCTTTGCCCTCGGGTGGAAGGCCCAACACAAGCGATTCTCCCCAACACGGATATTAAGGTCCAAGAACTGTATACGCCCATTCGCCTGTAGCTCTGACGTGAACGACAACCCTTTCCCTCCACAGTGAAATTGCTGTAACACACCACTAACAATATTCTCATAGCAATCATCAGCGCACCGCCCCACAACAACCAGGAAATCGTCAACGTACCGACAAATTCTAAGCCCAGACCCATCATCCAGAACAGATCTCACCCCTCTATCCACCGCGGAAAGAAAAATGTCGCACAAAACCGGCGCAACACACGACCCGATGCAAATACCCCGACGCTGCAAAAACAGCCTATCCTTATGCTGCACTACCGTCGCCCCCAAATAGAACTCCAAAAGAGTCATGAAGTTATCCACGGCAAGCCCAGAAGCATTCTGAAAGGCGATCACACCATTCACCTCAATGCAGTCCCTGACAGCACAAAATAGTTCCTGGTGAGGCACAGAATAGAATAAATCCACCACGTCCACGGAGAACAGATATCCCACTGATGTCAATCCCTCCAGCAAGCCGATGACCTCACCAGAACTCCTCACCACGAAGGGGTCCCCCAAGTCTAGCTCCCGCAAATGCTTAAGCAGAAATCGGCTCACATGGAGCTGCCAAGTGCCCTTTTCACTGACAATTGTCCGGAACGGTACCTCAGGCCTGTGCGTCTTGGCTGTGAAAAACATCGCCAACGTCCCGCTTTTGCTGCCCTTCACTGCCTTAGCAAGACGTTGCAATTCAAAAGACTCACACAACGCTGCCGCCATCTTCCTGGCCCTCGATTCACAGACTTGGACTTGACGGAAGTTCTTCTCCACAGCCCTTCCGGCCTTCTCTGCAAATACACCCTCCGGGAGCACAACAAACCCGCCTTCCTTGTCAGACTGCAGAAGGCGCAACCCATTGCTCCGGCAAAACTCCACCACCTTGCCTACGCGGCAAATGCTTCTTTGCGGAGGGCGGCGTACGGTCCTTTCCAACACCTCAACACCCTCTGCGGTGCACCTACCCTTGTCCTCCTGTTGGGCCCTCTCAGCCACACGACGGTTGAGGGCCAGCAACTCATGTGTGGGAATGATGGGTTCAAGGCTATACTTGGGACCTTTCCTGAGCACGGAAGAAACTTCCTCTGGAAGACTGACATCACCCAAAACCACCGGGTCCTTACGACGTACCGGTGTAGGCATCTGGGCCGTGGTCGCCCTAAGGAGCGCTGCCAGCTGAACGCCCCACAAGGCCTCGGTCGTGCGTGCAACCTGGGCTCTCAGCGCCTCATACCTTCTGACCGCCACCCACGCTGGAAGCTGCTCAAAACAGTTCACCCGCAACCAATCAGCAAAGGTTCTGACTTGCCTCCAAAACTCGGACCTCAACACCTTACAGACGCGCATGGCATGACCAAACGACGGGGACATCAGGCCGAACAGGGTGTTAATCTCCGGCGGTACCAACCTTTTTCTGAGGCACCAAGTGATGACTCTAGCCCGGCAGGCTGTGGCCGCCATTGCCGCCATAATTGCAGCCATATCTGGCGCTCTTGATGAAACACAAAAAGAAGGGCCCGATGTAGAAGAAATGTAATCCAAGAGGACTCGTTGTTGGGCACGTTGGTGACTATACATGAATATCCAAAACACAGCGCGAGAAGACACGACGGAAGAAGAGAGGACAGGCGCTGACTCCAACGAACAGTTTAATAACACAAAACCCAGTACGCATCTGTGGACTTTGCATACCTGTTTTCAGCTATTTCTGTTATGTCAACTTGAGTGCCTGGATCACACACACACGAAGCAGTCTTGCGCCACTTCAACACTGGAAGGCCCCTAAAATTAAATTTGTTGATGTTGACAATGTTAAGTACGGGACAAGTAGGATAACATATGTTAAATGGAATACGTCATCGCCATATTATAATTTATACATGTGTGACACCTAAGACGTTGTGTTGAACTCGTCACCTCGGTGAACCAAAATCACTGGGTACACATACATCAGTGTGCTTCGTTACGTCTTCGCAATTCGCCTACTACAGCTTATTCGTAGTCATCGGCAGCAAAATGAGCTCAGCACACACGACACGACTGCTACATCTAATAACCGAGTGTTTCGAACCACATTCGTTTTCGCGCACTCTCCTGTTTAATCTTGTGGTAGAAAACGCCGGCCGCCGATGGTGAACGGACATGATTTTTGCATCCTCCAACACCAAAACTACACCAGGCATATGTAGGTCTCTCGAATAATTGACACAACAGCCACGAACATGTCATTCACTTATACTTTCTGGTTCGCGCGACCAACATCGACCAGCCACGACGTAAACAATAAACGCGATAACACAGATGACACAGATGGCCCTGCAGATGGCGCGGCGGATCGTAGCGGCGAAGTTGCTGAATGCTTTATCAACGTAAAAGCTATGGAAGTGAGCGTCGTTTATAAAATGGCGTTGAGCTGTAAGATAATGTGCGTCAGCTTTGTTCTCTACAAAATTAACTCTCACGTGGTAAGGATGGACCAATCCCTGAGAGCCCTGGACCCAAAACCCAAGTTGCTCTTTTTCGCCGTTCGCTGGCAGCACCGTCCATGTTCCGACAATCTTCAAAATATTTATACGTAAAAAATATGCCGAATTGACAAGTAATGCTTTCTGTGTCTTATCAAACAACGATGTTGTGCACGACAGTGGGCAAAATTATGGGGGTTATTTTTCACTTTTCGGTCCCTTTAAGGTTGTTATGACTCCACCAGGACAGTGCAGCTGGCGGCTCGAAAATGTAATTATTTCCAAATTATACGTATTACCACAGTCCTTTGGTAAAACGGCCATGATAATATATTCGAGGTGAGCTTCAAAATTAAGCTTACACTAGCCCTACGCAAACACAGCGATGACAGGAAACCGGATGATAACTTTACGCTACTTGTGTAAAAAAAAAAAAAAGTGCTGCTAATTATGTAGCACCTGTTTCTTACTCAAGGAACAGAAAAATAGCACCAGTTGTTCTTTTTTTTTTTTGTTCGCCTACTTATAAAGTGCTAGTGAAAGCTTAATTTCGAACAACCTGTATAGATGAATCCGATAGGTCCGTATCTTCACTACATATCGCACGCTGCTAGCCAACCATCATCCCCAATGGCAACGTTCTCGCTCCTGATTTGTTCATAACGAGAGGTGGAGCTTATTATGTTGGGCCATCATCTACTGTATTATGGCTAAAAAATAAGCTCCGCCTTCCGTTTTTAACAAATCAGGGACGAGAACGTTGTCATTCGAGATGATGGTTGGCTATGAGAGTGCCATGTGGTGAAGTTCATCTTAAGAGTGTAAAGCAGAACGTTATGTGTACCTCCGTGTTGGCGTCTGATTGGGTGCTACATTTCTTCAGATGACGTAACAATGGATAGAGGTATCTGGATGGCAGTGCGCCTACTCGCCCGTATCCGGAAGAAAGTGCGTTTTTGTATTAACGCTGCACACGTTATGAAGGAGAAGTATTCCACAATAAATTGTAAACAGAATTACGAAACATAGAAGAACAATATTTCACCCGGAACTAAACACATGACTTTGTGTTTAGTGCACACATGCAGATAGGAGTTCTTACCTCCTTTAACACCAATTGTATGGAGCACAAAAGTGGTGCAAACAAGGGCGAAAAGGCCGTGAGGCTTGACGACGCCCAAGCACCCAAGCCCAATAATAAAAAAAGAGTTAAAAAAATGAAAGAACAGGTGTGCGCACATATGACGGAAAATAGATTGTAAATCGAACTTTTCTCATTGCACAATTCATCACAATCAGCAGGCCTTTTACAGGATATTGGAATGGAAGAAAACTACTTACTCAGCTCAGGAATACTTCTCTCATGCTCCAGCTGTTTGAATACCAATATTACCAATTACATTACATTACCAATATTACCTTGCGTAAGGTACATTCAACAAATTTGGTAATCTATATTTAATTAACTGACAGTCTTAAGCTGTTCGACATGTCGGTAGTAACCAGCGAGACCGATCTCTGAGCGCGTATGTAATACCTCATTGTTGTAAGGAGTACATTTATGAAATCACTACCTGTATTGACCAATTTTATACTGAACTGTAACAAGTGGTAGATGGGGCTGATTCGTAGAATTTCATGCTTCATAAAAAGTGTTCCACATGATCTCTCAAATTGAACCCTATAAAAATACCATGTATAGTTTTTGTATCATTAGAATATTTTGAATATTAGTTCTTGATGTGGAATCTCAGATTAAAACGCAATAACAAAGTGGTGAAAACAAGAGAGAGTTGTCGAACTTTAGCTTGACTGCCCTAGGGGATGTGTACTTACATTTACACAGAATGCCAGAAACTTTAGATAATTCTCTAATGAGATATTCACAATGATCGTTCCAAGAGATGACACCAAGTGATTTTGCGTTATCAATGCATTCGACCAATGAATGCTCCAGGTATAATAAAGAGCAGATTGACATTGGCTTGTATTTTCGGCTTAACACAACTGGCTTACCTTTTGACGCATTAAGTGAGCATTTCCCTCAGACGAAATGTTTATTTTATGAAGAACTATGTCTCCTTTAGCTATAAGACCAGTTTCACCACGTGCAGTTATTAATACGTTCATGTCCTCAGCATACGCAAACGACTGGGCTTCTTTGACAATGGAAACTATCTATTTGATATACAAAATAAAAAGGAAGGACCTGGGGTCTGCCAGCGTCATGCTGTTGGTCCCGTCATGTAGTACGACGACACGTACACTGGACGGTAGCAGGTCAACCTCTAGGATGAAGTCGAGGATTCGTCCTCCGCTCCAGGACCTGAACATCGTGGGCGCCGATCGGGCCCCCTGGCATTGAAATGGTGATGGAGGTACTTGTTTGGGAGTCTCCAAGAACAGTAATAGTAGGTGCATAATGGGGATACTTTCCTTTGAATCCTCGGTCTGTCTCTCCTGGTGGTCACCGTGGAAAGATAAGCTGGAAGCAATGTGTCCGGGCGACAGCGAAATTAAATAGGTTGTTTGAAAAAAAAAAAAAAATAGAGTCAGACAACTAAGGTGTAGAATGTAAGGAAAAAGGGGAACATGGTGGCTGAGGCTACAGTCACTATATAAGCTACGCTTACAGTATCGACACTGAGCTACGCCGACGAACACGGCGGCCATTTTGTGGCGTAGCTGTCTTCGCAGCAAAGTGGTTCCTGTTTCGGTTTCTCTTAGTTATGACGTTATGATACGGTCCCCGTACAGTTCCCGCTCACTTCGGGTGAGCCGTAGGTGTGATTTACTTTCTCGCGTCGATCTCTGCGGGTGTTCGAAGTTTCGTGTGTGTTGATAGGATCTACATTGCGTTGTGTCTTTGAAACTGATTTAATTTGAAGATAAGTTCCAGTTTGAGTGGGCGATTGTAGACTTTGACACTGCCGTTGTAGTTGTGATAAGTGTCGAGAGGATCTACACTGCGTTGTGCGCTTGAAACTGATTTTATTTGAGGATCAGTTTTAAGTTTGTGTGGACAACTGTATTCTGACACCGCCGTTGGTTGTGATGTCTGTTCTGATGGGATCTACACTGCGTTGTGCGTTTCAAACTGATTTTATTTGAAAATCAGTTAGTTTGAGTGGACGATTGTGGTCTGACAGCGCCGTTAGTTGTGATATGTGTTCTGATAGGATCTACATTGCGTTGTGCGTTTGAAACTGAACATCCAGTTTGAGTGTAGTCTTTGACACTGCCGTTGTGGTTGTGATATGTGTTGAGAGGATCTACATTGCGTTGTGCGCTACAAACTGATTTAATTTGAAGATAGCTTGCAGTTTGAGTGGACGGTTGTAGCCTGACACCACCGTTGATTGTGATGATTTTGGTATGTGCATAAACTGACAAAGCCGCAGACAAACACACAACTAGCTGTCTGTACAGCCAGCTGTGTAGCAAAATACAAAAACTTTATTCTCCCAACAGCAGCTTAAGTGCAGTGTGTAGCTTAAGAATTGTATAAGGGCTTTCGAAACACGCAGCATGGCCTCTGTGTAAGGCAAGTGGTGTGGCCCTGAAAAGGGCCTTTTTCTTCTCAGCCATCTTGCAGATCACCGATGGTATTACTTGACTCGCTCAGCAAGTACTCTCATGGCTACACTCTTGCTGCCACATTTTGATGGCGCAGCACGTGGTGCACAGTTTATCTTCGTGAGGGCAATACGCATCTGCAGGCTCAGGAATTTGTCCACTAGTTTCCTAGCAATCCCGTGGCAGGACGGATACTCATGTGAAGAGGCAGACTGCAGCACAATTTCAGCAAGAACTGACATCGATATGTTCAAGATATTCTCTTCGTGCTGCCGAAACACCTTTGCTGTGTGCTGCAACAAGTTGACAACTTTTTTCGCTGGCCGGCAAAGTGGGTTTTTCTCAGCGGCACCACAATATGACTTGAACTGAAGCAATTCGTCATCCTTGTCCACCAAGTCGTCTTCCAAAAATGCTCTGCATGCTGCACAGAGCCTGTGTAGTCCGGCCACACTTTTGGTAGCATACCCTGCTACGTAGCAGAGTGACTGAGCTTCAAGGGCGTCCAGTGTCACGGTCTCCTCCCACTCCAGCAATTCGGGTTCCACACTTGCAACACTCATGTTTGCTGTGGCTCTCCTCTTGTGCGAGTCCTTTTCGGAGTTCAACAAACTCCAACAGATCAGAGCGGTCACTGACATGGTAGCTGCCTTTACGACTTGGCCGGAAATACTGCGACAGCATTATGAGTCGTAAGGTTAGCTTGAACTCGAGCGGCCGAGGTACAGGCTTCTTTGCACGTACACAGGAAAAGAGGTTCTCCAGTGCATCCTGGCTCAGTCGGCCAAGCATGACAAACTTGAAGTTGCACTTTTTCAACAGAAGGTCCTGTAATTACACTGCACACATAGATGAAACCATGATGCCTGCTTGGACATGTTTGAAGCATTCATTTTGAGGTTCCTTTTTTATCTTCACAGCCGACATTAACCTTGCATATACCTCAAGAAAGCACACAGCATCTTGATGTTTGTTTTCCTTGAAGTTGCTCAGGCCTGCTGAAACTGACCGTGATGACATAAGAGAAAACCACTTGTCCACCTGCTCCAAAAACCAGGCAGTGGTCACGGCTTCCTTTTCGAGTTTCCCAAGCTGTACAAGAACCCTGATGGCAGCAGCTACTGCATGGTTCAGAACAGCCACGGCAGATGACACGTTCATTTTCTCATAGTGGCTCGGGTCCAGGTATTTCAGCTTGAGGTGGGGTGCAAGTTTAAGGTCGTGTTCTGCGTCAATTTCAGCAACTTTCCTGATGTGGCGTACTGACACCTGTAAATGAGAATCAAGACATAAGAGCGAATACACAGTATTATGTAACCAAGACACTGCACATAATAACATCAAGCACAACATTTATTAACTTGCAGAACGTTATGCGACCTACCTCATCAGATGGAAGATTCTCTGCTTTGACGACATTCGGTGGGATGTTGATGGATTGGCTCCTTACGAGGTGACCACGAAGATTTTTCAAGATATGTGGAGGATCTGCGAGGAAGTACAACCTGCGCTCCGTGCTGCACGAGTGGCCGCAGGACACACTTGCTCCAGACGCTCTCGTAGCCCCAATTCCGCAGAGTTTCCACAGGGCTTTGTTGCTGGGACCCATGTCGGAAATAATGGCATTGACTTGAGCGCCGACAGCCTCGCATTTCTTTGTTACTTCAAAGACGAAATCCTTCAGGAAAGATCCGTCGATGGAGTCTCCTGTAAGACGTCAGAATGTCTCGTATTGAGATTTTGCTTGTGAACTATGCTCTATGAAAAGAAAACATCACAGGTTGGAAACAAACCTGAAAAGTGGTATGCTATCACTTGCTTCCATCTGGATGACAGGCTGGCCAGCATGATGACAAGTCCGTGTGTTGCCAAGCCTGGTTCCTTGTTACTGCGGCTCGAGAGTGGTGCTGTTGCTTGTCCTATTACGACTTTCTGTGTGGGGTCCAAATCCAAGCCAGGTGTCAACTGTATTTCGTCGACTAGGATTGCGCAGTGGCGCTCTTCTGGTCGCATTTGATCCAGCTTTACTCTAAGTGCAGGTAGGAGGTCCTCAAGAATACCTACTGACATGAAAAATGTTCACACTGTGTTCATTACTTTGAACTACCATTAAAATGTGTGTTGCTCATATCAACACGGCATCTTCACCTGTGCATGTCGATAACCTTAATTCTATACCTGGACTGAACTTAACATTTTAAATTTTTCTTTGTAAGGTCCTTTCTGATGGTAGTGACAGAAGTTCATCCTTGACAAAATCATATCCCCCACGGCCACATGCAAGTCTTGTCTTCAAGGCTTTGAGGACAGTTCGGTCATCCCACCTCAGAAAACGAAGGCTCTGTGAAAGAGTGTACACTACAGAAATTTTATTGCACTTGCTGTGTGGCGTTCTAGGGAAGTGAGAGAAAATAATATCCTACCTATTTGCTCGTGCATCAATGTTCTCCATGCTTCTCAGCTGGTGGGGTGCCAGGCGCAGTCGTGGGTCTTCTGAAAATAAAGAGCCAACATTAAGCAGTGGGTTCACCATTTCCAAAAAGCAGCTCTCACTTTCAAGAGCCTCCAGTTTCTGCTCCAATTGACGGACTTTTTTTTGTGCAACGTTCAGCCGGCGTCTCAGATCAGCAACCAAGAATTCATGTTGACACGGTTTACCACAACAGTACCGGCGGTCCTGATATGATGGTATGTCAACTGCGTTGCTGCAGCTGGGCAGGACATCTACTGAATGAAATGAGTTCTGTGAGAGTGTTGCAAATTACTTTGGAAGAGTTTGCAGATACTCGATATCATTTCGTTGTTCATAATCCATTTTCACGTGTACAAGAACTCTTACCAGTGTCAGCAATTAGAGAGCTGGACAGCAGTCCACTTACATCCAGGGAACGGTTTGAATCATAGATTTCAGCTACAAAAATATTTGTCAATCATCAGTCACCAAGAAATAAAAATCATACTTGCTACTGGGAGTGGCACTTGCAATGGGTCGCTGAGACTGAGGAAATGTTGGCCTCCCTTTCACCTTCATTGTAGAACAGTACGTGGTCTGTTGGGAAACATGATATTGTCTCACAAGTCATGTAACAAAAGCAATTAATTGACACACAGGCATATTTCATTTCACAAACCTAACCAACTACTGTGTTATGTAATATAAATGGGATTTTTGTGTCATCTTCTCAGACGTCTCATTTTTCAACCCTGTTCCAGCTGCACCTAATCGAATCAACGGAATTATGCTATATTATATACAACGGAAATATGCTAATATTATAAACTACCACATGTCCAACTTTGTTTTCTTACCAGGAAGGAGCACCGGTTGATCGATATGGTTCATCAAAATGTACTCCTGTGTAGCGCAAGGGTAGAGCTCAACAGTTTCATCTTCGAGTGGCATTTCTACGTGGAATAGAGAAAAATTCGCAACTGGTTGTTGTTTTTCTCTCCTTTTGTGTAAAATCAACAGCATCAAGGTCAATCTGAATTCTCATTTCTTACACTTATTCATAATCTTGAATACATACCACTTGTACAGGCTGTCGTATCTTCCATTTCTGCAGTCTCACCGACTACTACATGACCTGTAAAACATTTACTACATGATCTCTCGTACGTGGCGTGATCTGAGAATTGGGATAGAAAGTGAGATGTAGTACCAGTGTATGAGTGTGACGGATCAATTACCATCAATTCATTTGCAACGGAGTACTCAACACTCACACTTGTGAATTCTGGGACTTCTGTGTGAAAGAATGACTCAGTTAATTATGGAAGTGACTTTTGTTCTTTGAATAACAGGCACTCGTGCTTGAATGCATGCACCCGCGGTGCAGTATGCTGTTTTCTCACCAAGATATGGTGCTGTGGGATCTTCGACAATGCACTCCTGTGCCGTAGAAGGCACGACAGCAACAACTTCATTCGGCCTTGGGATTTCTGTGTGTATGAACAGTACGAATTATTCGTGGCCGATAATTTTTCTTTTCGTCAAACGTCAAAATAAATCAACAGTCACACCACATTTACGCAGCTCTGCCAGATTCGCGGCCTGTCCGTTCGCGATTTATTATCGCGTTAATCCAATCTTTATTACCTGGTTCTTGTATGTCTGTCACGACAGCCTTTGGTAGCTTTTTGCCGGGTTTGCTTCCACTCTTGTTGCTTCCCGGTATCGTGGGTACGGCGTTCCATTTTAGAAGGCGTCTCCCGTCAGCCCTGTTTGGTTCAAACTGGCTGGGTTCAAAATGGTCCTGAAAAAAGAAACTAATTAAATCCTTACCGCAACTTCCTCAGTCTTGCTTGCGCGACACCACGTACCTGGCACAGCCTTGAATGCTCTGTCACCGTGAACCCCTTGCGATTCACGATTCGTAACCAATCCTGGAGACGAAGCTCATCCTTCTTTCCGAGGGGAAATCTGTAGAGTTTGTGTCCTCCAGCGTTGCTGTTTTTACAATATAGCGCCGCACAGCACGGCATATCGTAGCTTTCGGCACAAAACACAACTTCCAAAGAGGCCGCGTACGCCCGAAAAACGAGAGCCCCAAGATGTCTGCGTCCAGTCGCCAAGCTCCCGGCCACGTGACCCCCCGGAGCGAATGAACGCCCCTGGCGGCTTCTTGAATGGGGGAAAAGTGTGTCGATACTGTAAGCGTAGCTTATATAGTGACTGTAGCTGAGGCTTCTGACTCGCGTACTGTGCTTGCCACGTGTTACATTCAGGGGCGGATGCAGACCCTCGGTTTTGGTGGGGCGGGGCGGTTTCTTTGTCGGAGCGCGTAGTGAGGGAGGGGGGAGAGGGAAGTCCAATGGCGACAGGAAGGGGGAGACTTCCCTCTCCGATGGGGAGAGGGCGAATCGCCCTCCCCTTGGACCCGCCACTGCACTCTTAAAAATGAACTTCACCACATAGCACGCTCCTAGCCAACCATCACCCCGATTGACAACGTTCTCGCCCTAGATTTGTTGAAAACGGGAGGATGAGCCTATTTTGTGCCGTGCATAATAGGAACAAAATAGGCTCCTCCTCCCGTTTTCAACAAATCAGGGGCGAGAACGTTGTCATTCGGGATGATGGTTGGCTAGGAGCGTGCTATGTGGTGAAGTTCATTTTTAAGGGTGTGGTTACATTCGATTACATATACAGCGTTAGAGGAGTCGCAATCTAGATCAGCGTTGATCTTGACGTGAAAATCGAATTTTATGCACTTGTCTGATGTTTGACTTGATGAGTTTATGCTCTTGACTGACCCAAAATGGGGATCATACGCAATATTTTGTTAGTGGCGTAACTGACAGTTTATCCCGTGATATGACATCACTAAACTAGATGGCGAGTGACTTCAGTGGCGTTAAATACCAAATAATTTTACCGGAGCACGTCTGAAAGATCTGCAAAACGTTGTTCATTTTGATTGTTAAATCTGGGAGGCATTTCCCTTGCAGGAATAAACTGGTATCATCAGCATAAGCTACTATCTTAAGGCTGCGATCCCATTCCTTCCGTGATAACACAAGTTTCCGCGGGAAGGTTCAGCCGCTCATAATTGCCCGTACTTAAAGAAACTGATGCGATTAGAAAGTAGCTTTCCCTCGATAGGCTTGTACGTTCTGCGTTTTCTGCTAAGCCTATGATAACGATTTCAAAAAGCTGGGTACATAGCCGGGGAAAATATGCTTGCTGTTTTCTGTAACCAACATTTGGCGGAAAGAAATCAGGATATTAGGGACGCTTTTTTGTGCGTCGTTAGCTTTATCACTTCAGAAGGCACATACGTGGCGATATTTATGGTATACGTTAGTATACCATAAGTACGCAATAAATGGGAATTAAATGAAATTAAAGACTAGTCACTTAACCTGCACTTACCCTCGGTGATTAAAAGGTAATTTAAAGTAATTGAGGTTACTTAGACGTTGATGAAATGGACCTTGATATAGTAATTGAAAGTGTCGAACCGAAATTCAAGTGCAGACCGCGAGTGGAAAACCGGAAGTCGAGTTGAACCGGAAATGGATACCTGAAGTCAAGAATAGACGAGAAGTGGACAACCGGAAGTCGGGTTTAGACCGGAAAAAGCGCTTGGTGTGAACACATTTCTCTCGCATTTACCACTATATCGCCACGAAATGTTTATGAAAAAAATGTGCACCACATAAACACAGTGTTTCAACAACCCCTTTTGCACTTGAGGGAGTGTACATTACTAAGTGGGAAACTCGTGCTTCATAAAGAAAGCTTCGCTATTGGTTTATCATACTGTATCTATACTTGTAGAGCGATATTCGCCGGATACTCATTTTTGGAGATGCTGCAGGCATAGGCCTGGTGCATATATTTTTAGTTACGTGTATTTTTATTTCTTTTAACAGCGTCGACGTCGTTTCGGTTTGAAATATCTGTCATCTCAGAGTCATCCTTGGGCACAGGCTCCTTTTTATAGCTGTTTTTACTCTCATACGTGAATGTTCCTATACACCGGCCATTTCTATTCGTTTTCGTAAGCACGTGACCGCTACGCATGCCGCCTCACTGGTAGAGCTGCATCAGAGCCCGATGGTCAAGTTTCGTATTTTCATTGCATTCGTATGGATGCAAACTTCCGGTTTCTTACATTGGGTTCATTGTGTCCTGGTTATTTGCTCTGGCTCCCCTCGTCTTTATTATTCGCAGCTAAGATGCATCTTGGGTACAACAAAATAAAAATGAAATGACAAGTGTCAGAACAATTTTCGTTATTTTGACAGGCGTCGTTGCTAAGTGCTAATTAGCCTTATGCACCACATTAACCGAATATTTATAAAGCTACTGTGCAACACACAATCTTCACCAAGCTGCATGATTTCTGCGATGAAGACGTGCAACAAAAGCATGCGTTCTCCTTACTCATTCGTTTAGCCATTGTCATTTTCGTGTAACATCCTTACTTATGTTACTTTGTTGCAGCGAACAATAGCATTCAGCGTGAAATATCATTCGATAGAAATGAAGTTCAATTTCCCTTGCGATGAGGATATAACATGCTCATAGAAGAATACCAATTGTTTAATATTATTCGCTACTGTGTCATTTCACAATGAATGGAGGCCGGATATTGAGAAAGTATGCCTCACCCTGCAGGTGTTGCTCAGAGCTACTCCTCTTGCGCGATTATAAAGTTTACAGATTAATTACAGCAACTTTTCTGATTCTTTTGTGTGTAGAGGTTAACGCGCTCCTACTAAACTGTATCACAGATATAGCGCATGTTTCATCCAGGTAATTGAATGCACTGACAAAAACCGAATTTCATTAAGTCACACATTAGAAAGTCAATTTTCTGCAATTGCTGTTATCAATCAGTACTCTGGACACCTAGTCTATGTCGCCTTGCTGCTCCTTGCGTTTTTTTAAGTTTTGCGTCTTAAGTTTTCGTTTTTCATACGCTTACTCTAAAAAGAACTACACTACACTCTTAGAAATGAACTTCACCACATAGCACGCTCCTAGCCAGCCGTCATCCCGAATGACAACGTTCTCGCCCCTGATTTGTTGAAAACGGGAGGCGGAGCCTATTCTGTGCTGTGCATAATGGCCCAAAATAGGCTCCGCCTCTCGTTTTCAACAAATCTAGGGCGAGAACGTTGTCATTCGGGACGGTGGTTGGCTAGGAGCGTGCTATGTGGTGAAGTTCATTTTTAAGAGTGTACTCTGGGAAACGTGTCTGTCTTTATTAATTTAATATGATGACTTACTCTGTACATATGTCATTAGTAAGACGTTTCATAGGCGAGGTGCTTCGATATAAATTTTGCATTCATTCTTTCGACACATGCAATGACTACTCGTGTGTTTGCTTGCACTTCAAAATTTGATACGAAGTCCAGCCATCCGCTTTGGCGTCAGAAGCCTGGAGGGACGTCGCTATTTAGGAAAGCATATAGATATAGGATATAGAAATGAATTTCACCACATAGCACGCTCCTAGCCAACCATCATCCCGAATGGCTACGTTCTAGCCCCTGATTTGTTGAAAACGGGAGGAGGAGCCTATTTTGTGTCCATTTTGCACGGCACAAAATAGGCTCCTCCCCCGTTTTCAACCAATCTAGAGCGAGAACGTTGTCA